>NC_086454.1:323952094-324005614 GCF_028390025.1 Pseudophryne corroboree
TGCGGTCCTCGTCTATGCAAAGGGTAGGCATTAAATATATATATGTAGATTTGTATAGCGGCACTCATGGGTCTTGGCAGTAAATGGTCAAAATCAGGCAACTAGCACCATAAGCAACATGTATATGGTGCTGATAGCCTGATTTTGATCATGTACTACCAAGACCCAGGAGTGCCACTATACAAATCTACCTGCATACTGTCCCCTGCACCCCACATTGTGGACAATGGAAGGCACCTGGGCACCATTCTCTAACTAAATCTCAACAGAGTGCCGGCTGTGTGTGTGTGTGTGTGTGTGTGTATGTATATATATATATACACACACACACACACAGTACATGCATGCAGGAATTCCCTAAGGTGTGATTGGTGAGTCCTCCCTTTCCATTAGTAGCAGTACCCAGGCATCACTCAGCGGATTAAGTGACCAAAAGAAGATGTATTCAAATAAGCAAAAGCATAGACGCACACCGCTTTTGCTTATTTGAATATGTCTCCTTTCGTTAGACTAATCTGCTGAATGACACCTGGTTACTGCTACTAGGGGAGGGGGGGAGGAGACCACCTTGAACGGGGGGAGTGAGGAGACCACCAGGACTCACCAGTCACCACCGCGACTCACATTACTCATATATGCTGCAGTGCTGGGCTTGGGTGCAGGGCAGGGCTGGCGGGCCGTTTCCTCTTTAGTGGCCGCAGGACACGGGGGGCGGGGTGAGTGCTTACCATGAGATTGTGGTGACGGCGCTGGCTCTGGCAGGGAGGGAGGGGGCGGCGGCTGGTCTTCATGCAGCCGGGCCGCCGGCGCCGCTGTGCTGTCTGTATATGACTGGTGCAGCGGCAGCCGGCAGAAACAACACACAGCAGGGAGAGCACCTCTCCAGGCTCTGCTGAGTGTGTTTCGCCGTGCCTGCCGCACAGAGATGCAAAGCAGGCAGAGCGCCTCTCCTACCCGGCGCCTACCTGCTTTGCATCCCTTTGCTGAGTGGGTAGCGCCGGCCCTGTATGTATGTATGTATGTATGTATATACATGTGTATATATGTATGCACGTGGATATATATGTACTATAACTTAAAATAAAGTAGACTTTTATTGCACTTACAAGTGCCATCAGGAAGACAGCAGGCTGCAGAGGACGCTAGACAGCCATTAATAATACTCATGCAGCAAAAAAAAAAAAAAATTTTTTTTTTTTTTTTTTTAGTGAGGGGGGGTTTCTGGGTACTCGGAAACCCCCCTGGGTGCGCCACTGGCTCCATCAGATTGTGATGTCACTCAGGGGCTAAAAGGGAGGGGTAATTCTTTGTAAGAAAAAACAATTTGTGTTCCCTAATGCACACTGAGTGAGAAATAATACTACATAATAATAAGATAATACGGAGATCTTAGTTGCGTATATCTGCAAATATAGGGTTAAGCCCCCAGGCCGTTCGGCAAGGCGTCTCCGTCACTGGGGGTCCCTAATACTAGATATGGGTCAGGGGTGCAGGACCCCATCACGTCGGCTACCCCAGGTCAGCACACAGGTGAAAGTTAATAAGGGTTAATAAGAAGCACATAAGTGCTATATAAGTGAAGTGTGATTAAAATACAAAAATATATACAAAGTGATAGGGAAAATCATAAGTGTTAATAAAGTGTTAGTGTGTGGCGACCTGAAGCCGCCCAGCCATACCAACACAGGGGCCACCGCACCCCACACCCACCCCATAAATAAATACATGTATGTCTGGGTCTGAATGCCCAGTGTAAGGCCACATGATAATGGCTCCTACAGAATCTGAGAGCCAGCTTACCTGGAGACACCCCTAACTTCTCCAATGGCACTCTGGAGTCAGCAATCCCTCCTAATGCTGACCCAGTCATGCCTCTCTAAATACAATGGCAAGCTGCTCAATCAGATTGTGATGTCACTCAGGTGCTAAAAGGGAGGGGTAATTCTGTGTAAGAAAAAACAATTTGTGTTCCCTAATGCACACTGAGTGAGAAATAATACTACATAATAATCAGATAATACGGAGATCTTAGTTGCGTATATCTGCAGATATAGGGTTAAGCCCCCAGGCCGTTTGCCAAGGCGTCTCCATCACTGGGGGGTCCCTAATACTAGATATGGGTCCGGGGTGCAGGACCCCATCACGTCGGCACAGGTCGGCTACCCCAGGTCAGCACACAGGTGAAAGCTAATAAGGGTTAATAAGAAGCACATAAGTGAAGTGTGATTAAAATACAAAAATATATACAAAGTGATAGGGAAAATCATAAGTGTTAATAAAGTGTTAAGGTGTGCCGACCTGAAGCCGCCCAGCCATACCGACACAGGGGCCACAGCACCCCACACCCACACCATAAATAATTACAGTACATATATAATTATGTAAGAACTAAGATCTTCGTATTATCTGATTATTATGTAGTATCAGTGCTAGAGATGAGCGCCTGAAATTTTTCGGGTTTTGTGTTTTGGTTTTGGGTTCGGTTCCGCGGCCGTGTTTTGGGTTCGAACGCGTTTTGGCAAAACCTCACCGAATTTTTTTTGTCGGATTCGGGTGTGTTTTGGATTCGGGTGTTTTTTTCAAAAAACACTAAAAAACAGCTTAAATCATAGAATTTGGGGGTCATTTTGATCCCAGAGTATTATTAACCTCAAAAACCATAATTTACACTCATTTTCAGTCTATTCTGAATACCTCACACCTCACAATATTATTTTTAGTCCTAAAATTTGCACCGAGGTCGCTGTGTGAGTAAGATAAGCGACCCTAGTGGCCGACACAAACACCGGGCCCATCTAGGAGTGGCACTGCAGTGTCACGCAGGATGTCCCTTCCAAAAAACCCTCCCCAAACAGCACATGACGCAAAGAAAAAAAGAGGCGCAATGAGGTAGCTGTGTGAGTAAGATTAGCGACCCTAGTGGCCGACACAAACACCGGGCCCATCTAGGAGTGGCACTGCAGTGTCACGCAGGATGTCCCTTCCAAAAAACCCTCCCCAAACAGCACATGACGCAAAGAAAAAAAGAGGCGCAATGAGGTAGCTGTGTGAGTAAGATTAGCGACCCTAGTGGCCGACACAAACACCGGGCCCATCTAGGAGTGGCACTGCAGTGTCATGCAGGATGGCCCTTCCAAAAAACCCTCCCCAAACAGCACATGACGCAAAGAAAAAAAGAGGCTTTTTACTGATATTTGGTGTTTTGGATTTGACATGCTCTGTACTATGACATTGGGCATCGGCCTTGGCAGACGACGTTGCTGGCATTTCATCGTCTCGGCCATGACTAGTGGCAGCAGCTTCAGCACGAGGTGGAAGTGGATCTTGATCTTTCCCTAATTTTGGAACCTCAACATTTTTGTTCTCCATATTTTAATAGGCACAACTAAAAGGCACCTCAGGTAAACAATGGAGATGGATGGATTGGATACTAGTATACAATTATGGACGGGCTGCCGAGTGCCGACACAGAGGTAGCCGCAGCCGTGAACTACCGCACTGTACTGTGTCTGCTGCTAATATATAGACTGGTTGATAAAGAGATAGTATACTCGTAACTAGTATGTATGTATAAAGAAAGAAAAAAAAACCACGGTTAGGTGGTATATACAATTATGGACGGGCTGCCGAGTGCCGACACAGAGGTAGCCACAGCCGTGAACTACCGCACTGTACTGTGTCTGCTGCTAATATATAGACTGGTTGATAAAGAGATAGTATACTCGTAACTAGTATGTATGTATAAAGAAAGAAAAAAAAACCACGGTTAGGTGGTATATACAATTATGGACGGGCTGCCGAGTGCCGACACAGAGGTAGCCACAGCCGTGAACTACCGCACTGTACTGTGTCTGCTGCTAATATATAGACTGGTTGATAAAGAGATAGTATACTCGTAACTAGTATGTATGTATAAAGAAAGAAAAAAAAACCACGGTTAGGTGGTATATACAATTATGGACGGGCTGCCGAGTGCCGACACAGAGGTAGCCACAGCCGTGAACTACCGCACTGTACTGTGTCTGCTGCTAATATATAGACTGGTTGATAAAGAGATAGTATACTCGTAACTAGTATGTATGTATAAAGAAAGAAAAAAAAACCACGGTTAGGTGGTATATACAATTATGGACGGGCTGCCGAGTGCCGACACAGAGGTAGCCACAGCCGTGAACTACCGCACTGTACTGTGTCTGCTGCTAATATATAGACTGGTTGATAAAGAGATAGTATACTCGTAACTAGTATGTATGTATAAAGAAAGAAAAAAAAACCACGGTTAGGTGGTATATACAATTATGGACGGGCTGCCGAGTGCCGACACAGAGGTAGCCACAGCCGTGAACTACCGCACTGTACTGTGTCTGCTGCTAATATAGACTGGTTGATAAAGAGATAGTATACTACTAATATTATATACTGGTGGTCAGGTCACTGGTCACTAGTCACACTGGCAGTGGCACTCCTGCAGCAAAAGTGTGCACTGTTTAATTTTAATATAATATTATGTACTCCTGGCTCCTGCTATAACCTATAACTGGCACTGCAGTAGTGCTCCCCAGTCTCCCCCACAATTATAAGCTGTGTGAGCTGAGCAGTCAGACAGATATATAATATATATATAGATGATGCAGCACACTGGCCTGAGCCTGAGCAGTGCACACAGATATGGTATGTGACTGACTGAGTCACTGTGTGTATCGCTTTTTTCAGGCAGAGAACGGATATATTAAATAAACTGCACTGTGTGTCTGGTGGTCACTCACTATATAATATATTATGTACTCCTGGCTCCTGCTATAACCTATAACTGGCACTGCAGTAGTGCTCCCCAGTCTCCCCCACAATTATAAGCTGTGTGAGCTGAGCAGTCAGACAGATATATATAATATTATATATAGATAATAGATGATGCAGCACACTGGCCTGAGCCTGAGCAGTGCACACAGATATGGTATGTGACTGAGTCACTGTGTGCTGTGTATCGCTTTTTTCAGGCAGAGAACGGATTATAAATAAAAGTGGTGGTCACTGGTCACTATCAGCAAAACTCTGCACTGTACACTACTGAGTACTCCTAATGCTCCCCAAAATTAGTAAATCAAGTGTCTCTCTAATCTATTCTAATTCTAAACGGAGAGGACGCCAGCCACGTCCTCTCCCTATCAATCTCAATGCACGTGTGAAAATGGCGGCGACGCGGGCTCCTTATATAGAATCCGAGTCTCGCGATAGAATCCGAGCCTCGCGAGAATCCGACAGCGTCATGATGACGTTCGGGCGCGCTCGGGTTAACCGAGCAAGGCGGGAAGATCCGAGTCGCTCGGACCCGTGAAAAAAAACATGAAGTTCTGGCGGGTTCGGATTCAGAGAAACCGAACCCGCTCATCTCTAATCAGTGCCAGATTAATGTCCACATGGGCCTGGAGCTGAAATATAGGAAAGGCCTATTGTATACCGCTGCAGCAGATCGGATTAAGGAGAGGGGAGCAGGGGATATGTTATGCTGGGCCCCACTCTCTCAGGGTTCCCCGTGCCTGCCGTCAACCACCAGCCCATTGCATTCATTTTTATTTTTTAATGAAGAAGTTCAGCTGTGGGAGAGCCCCGACCCTATGTGTTCAGTGGTTTCCTTCATATTACAGAGAGCATCAGTGACCACCATATATTACAGAGAGCATCAGTGACCACTGTATACTACAGAGAGCATCAGTGACCACCATATACTACAGAGAGCATCAGTGACCACTATATATTACAGAAAGCATCAGTGACCACCATATACTACTGAGAGCATCAGTGACCACTATATATTACATTTCCAGCCACTGCAGTAAATTATAAAATTAACTGCCTTCTTAGCTGTTGTCTGTTTAGAAAATTAAACATTGTAGCTGCAATGGCAATACTGCACCAGGGCTGGAAGGGTTAACTTACTGCTTTGCAGATGTGCTTGCTTGAGCCGGTTTGGGATTTACTTTTTAAAAAATACAAACACACTTTTAAATAAAAAATATTTAGGATGATAAAAAATGTCTGAAAAAAGTCTTTACATATAAAAATATATAAACCGCCCCCCCATCTTATAAAATTAGTATACCATATACCACAGAGAGCATCAGTGACCACCATATATTACAGAAAGCATAAGTGACCACCGTATTTTACAGAAAGCATCAGTGTCCACTATATATTACAGAGAGCATCAGTGACCACCGTATACTACAGAGAGCATCAGTGACCACCATATATTACAGAGAGCATCAGTGACCACTGTATACTACAGAGAGCATCAGTGACCACCATATACTACAGAGAGCATCAGTGACCACTATATATTACAGAGAGCATCAGTGACCACTGTATACTACAGAGAGCATCAGTGACCACCATATATTACAGAGAGCATCAGTGACCACCATATAATAGAGAGCATCAGTGACCACCATATAATACAGAGAGCATCAGTGCCCCCCGTTTACTACAGAGAGCATTAGTGACCACCATATATTACAGAGAACATCAGTGACCACTGTGCATCAGTGACCCCCATATACTACAGAGAGCATCAGTGACCACCAGAGCCATAACTAGACATTTTGGTGCCTGTGCCAGAAAGACCATTGGTACCACCCTCCATATTTTATAAAGGGATGTGACCTCATGGGGAGGGGGCATGGTCACATAATCGTACCACTTCACATTATAAAGTAGCATCTGTTAGTCACATTACACCGCACAGTATCATCTGTTAGTCACATTGCACCACACATTAGCGTCTGTTATACACTCACATTACAGCGCACAGTAGCGTCCGTTATACACATTACACTGCACAGTATCGTCCATTATATACTCACATTACACCACACAGTAGAGTCCATTAGTCACATTACACCGCACAGTAGCGTCCGTTAGTTACATTACACCGCACGTCAGCCTCCGTTAGTCACATTACACCGCATGGCAGCCTCCGTTAGTCACATTACAACGCACGGCAGCATCCTTTAGTCACATTACAACGCACGGCAGCATCCTTTAGTCACATTACAACGCACGGTAGCATCCATTAGTCACATTACACCGCACTGCAGCATCCGCTAGTCACATTATACCACACAGCAGTGTCAGTTAGTCACATTACAACTCACAGCAGCGTCTGATAGTCACATTACACCGCACAGCAGCGTACGTTGGTCACATTACACCACACGGCAGCATCTGTTGGTCACATTACGCCGCATTGTAGCATCTGTAAGTCACATTACACCGCACAGCAGCGTCCATTGGTCACATTCTGCAGCATGGTAGCGTCCGTAAGTCACATTACACTGCACAGCAGCACCCGTTAGTTACATTACACTGCACGGTAGTGTCCGAGTCACATTACACAGCACGGTAGTGTCTGATAGTTACATTACACCGCATGGTAGCGTCTGATAGTTACATTACACCGCACGGTAGTGTCCGAGACACGTTACACCGCACAGTAGCATCCGATAGTTACATTACACCGCACAGTAATGTCCGAGTCACAAAAAAATTCAAAGAGGGTGGTTCGTTAAGTGGGGATCTGGGAGTGGTTCCGATGCTATATAACACTAGTGGCAGTGTCTATGACCACAATAGTCTAGTTTCAAGCTATCACTTTGCTGCTACTCCTAAGGATACCATATCTACACACAAATTTCTGCACAATTTTCTTTGCGGTAAACACAGCAGTATTTGTGGCGGCAGGAAATGCCTCTACCCAGTTTGAGAAAACATCAGTGCACACCAATACATATTTCAAATTCCTACAGAGTGCTAACTGTACAAAGTCGATTTGTATTACCTGAAAAGGTCCGTCTGCAGGAGGAGTATGGGATGGCTCTGTCGGTATTGTCTTACCAATATTCTTCCTCAAGCAAGTAAGACATGTCATTGCTTTCTTGCTTGCCTGAGAAGAGAACCCTGGTGCACTCCAGTAAGCTCTTACAAATTTGCACATACCTTCCCTACCCTAGGTGAGTCAGACCATGTGCCGCCTCAGCTAGGCCTGGGAGATACGTCCTGGGGGCCACTGGCTTACCTTGTCCATCTCTCCAGAGTCCTGAGGACTCCTGACCATACTCCTTCGCCTTCCAGACCTCCTTTTCCTGTAGGGAACACAAATTTGCATCTCAATTTAACTGTAGTGTGTTTGCAATGTAGAGTAAAAACATATCTAGAGGAGAAGAAAAAATATATATCAGGTCTGCGTTCACCAACGGGCTGTCACTTATGTCTGGTCTCGTAGTAAAGGTCTGATTCAGATATTCCACACAATCATGCGCATCAGTGTCCATACAAAATTTTCCTTCACCAGTATTCTCATCCTCCACCCTTTGTGCATGACAAGGCACACTGCAGTAATATACTGGTGTCATCATGCTGATGAGACATACCGGGTTCGGGCAGAACCTTGAAGGACCAATACGGCATGTGGTGTATGAACTGTCAAATCATGTACCAGTACTACGTCCTAGGTATTTGACCCTTGTCCTACACAACTGCAGTTTATCCCTTGAGACCTTGTGTCTTGTCTGGAGGAGACGAAACAGAAACTGCTTCGTATCTGCCAGGGATGACTCAAATGAATCGGCGCACAACAACAAGTCATCAACATATTGTATCAGCAGCACCGACCCATTCTCTGGCTGAAAGGACTGTAAACAGTCATGTAGGGCTTGGGAGAAAATACTCAGGCTGTCACTTGAAACCTTGGGAGAATCGGGTCCATGTATTGTACCCCCTTTGTGACAGAGATGAAGAGGAAAACTGTGAAGAAAAACAGAATAGAGGTTGGTGACAGTAAAGTTTGTAAAGGTGGAGAGGATTTTTTTTAAAATGACAACTGGATTGGGCACTACGGGGAATTGATTAACTACTTTGTCTACCCCCCCTTAAAGCTTGTGCTTGCTGTGTCACTACTGGGACTATCTCAGCCATCAATCCAGTGTCCTGTTCATCCTAAATTCACAGGTAACCCGGTATCTGCGAGATAATTTCCTCTACCTGTGATTGACATGAATCTAGAACAGTGGAATGCAACATTAGTCTTTGAGGAGTATCTAACATACCTTGTACTTCCTGAGTGGGAGTACAATATACTGTACCTGTCAAAAAGACCAAACCAAAGTTATCTGATGTGTTGATGTTCTTTTATGCATCTAGCCTCACCTTTCTTACAGATTGCTACTGATAATGCTGATTTATCCTTAGGAATGAAAAGCTATACCTTATATACACTTTGAATACACTTTAACATGGAGCCGCTGCGGCCGCTGTACTTAATACACACTCTTTGTACTTTGTACGCTATTAGCGTACAAAGTCCCGTACTGTGCACGGACTTAGCGTACAAACGCCGCGCTGACGGTACAAAGTACACACAGCGCGTACACACCCAATGAACACACTTTAAACCTTATACTAAATGTGATGCGTTACTAATACACTTTAAACCTTATTCAGCAATGCGATAGCAATTCACCTTTAAACCTTAGCGGGGAAAGGAAGACACAACACCGGTTTGTAATTTACCGCTGGGTTCCGACACCACAGCGTATTATTGCTGAAAGGGGGTTACAATACAATCAATACAATATAATATATAACATAGTAAATGGCTACATTCAATGGTACATACGCGAGTGGATTCGCTTGCGCTACCCGGTCCGGTCCTCCGTCATCTGATAGATAACGTTGTGAGTCTTGTGCCAGACCAGGGCTGCAGCAGGCTCTCTTTATACAATTCTTCCAAAAAGCAATACAATAGATACTGTAATCTCTTTGTCCATTGGACACAGGGATGCACATTTACAGTACAGGAGAGGTCATAGGTCGGTTTGAATAGGTAGGCGATGTCTGTTCCAACTGCTCTTGTGGGTAGTCTCCTCTGGATTCCCGCCGTATACATAATGTACAGTAAATACAGTTTATATCTATATTCTGCTCCTGCACATAACTATCCGCAGGAACATGCGATCTTCCTCAAACCAACACCGGAATGTTACCCTTAAAATACCCTACAGCTGGATACCAAACACCACCTTATAACCTTGTTCTATCCCCTCCTATTCTGTAAAGGTGAATCCCTTTGTTCTGAAACCATTTAAACTGCTGTTACTTTCTGATGTGGTGCAGGGGGACTATGTGTACATTGTGCACTATTTGGATTAAATATGTAATGTGTTTTGATAGCCTTCCATGCGTTCACAAACTCTACCGTAAATACCCATACCCCGCGCTAATGCGCATGACCGCGGGAGCGACTATACGCAAATTGCGAATATGTGCACGCACAGCAGAACAAGTACACGCGCTGAGGCCATCTGTGTGTAGTTTGTACGTGATGTGTGTACTGCAATATTTTTTGACTTTGACACTACATTAAAACTTAATTTTGAGCTTGTAGCGTAGGTGGGGTGTGTGTAAAATAGGAGTTGCTACTGTGCAGTCTCCAATTTGGCTCCTCCTGGGATGATGCTTCATTCCCTTGCTACCCTTACTTACCGACTTAATGGCTGTTCTCTCTGAGAGAGAGCAGCCAGGTCGGCTCAGCAGGGGGCGGGGCAGTGACGTGACGAACAGAGGGGGGCGGGCCAGAGGTGGAACAGGGGTGGGGGCATGGCTGGTGTATCACGTCATTTAAGTCACGCCCCCCGCTGTGTAATGCCGCTGTTACCGGCATTATACTGCAGGGGGTGTGGCTATGATGATGCGATTCAACAAGAATCGCATCATCGACCGCCCGGACCGCCCAGTTTACTCACTAAGTGGGCAGCCGGGCAGTGGGGACCCCAGAAATCGGGAGACTTGCCTGCTCTTCCGGGGGGCCAGGAGGGTCACCCGATTTTCGGGAGCCTCCCGGCCATTTCGGAAGAGTAGGCAAGTATGTTACCACTCCTTAGCTCGAAGAGACCAGCAACCATTTAATTCGCTACCGCTGTTCCAGTACCTTGCACCACTACCCGCATCCAGGAAACAAATCACAGGCTGGTGATTTGTCTGAATCCCACTCTGCTACAAGCTCCACTTCATGCCCATCATTTGTCCAATAAATCACACTGCCTGGTTAAACCAGTGGACTTGTTCTTGGGTCATTTATAGTACCAGTGCCACTGATGTATACATTACCCTGACAAAGGGGGTCATTCCGAGTTGTTCGCTCGGTAAAAATCCTCGCATCGCAGCGATTTTCCGCTTAATGCGCATGCGCAATATCCGCACTGCGACTGCGCCAAGTAAATTTGCTATGCAGTTAGGATTTTTACTCACGGCATTTTCATCGTTCTGGCGATCGTAATGTGATTGACAGGAAATGGGTGTTACTGGGCGGAAACAGGCCGTTTTATGGGCGTGTGGGAAAAAACGCTACCGTTTCCGGAAAAAACGCAGGAGTGGCCGGAGAAACGGGGGAGTGTCTGGGCGAACGCTGGGTGTGTTTGTGACGTCAAACCAGGAACGACAAGCACTGAAATGATCGCAGATGCCGAGTAAGTCTGGAGCTACTCAGAAACTGCTACGAGGTGTGTAATCGCAATATTGTGAATACTTCGTTCGCAATTTTAAGATGCTAAGATTCACTCCCAGTAGGCGGCGGCTTAGCATGAGCAAATCTGCTAAAATCCGCTTGCGAGCGAACAACTCGGAATGACCTCCAAAGCACCAACTGTACTGCACATTTCCAACAGTTAGAGCCTACAAGTTGCAGGCAATCCAGTGCAGTGACGTAACAGGGCTCTGTGCCACCCTGAGCCGGCCCGCCCGCTAAGGGCTGCAAAGCACTAGTTTTAAAAGTAGGTAAGTATGCTCCTCCATCTCCTTCAAACAACACATTCAGTACCTTTCACCATCTTGCTGTTTCCAATTTAAAAAACATCTCTAGGATCAAATCTTCTCCCACCTTAGAGGCAACAAAGACCCTCATCCACTATCTGGTCATCTCCAGATTGGACTACTGAAAGCCCCTCTTATATGGCCTCCTTGCCTCATACCTTTCTCAACTCCAATCTGTACTCCATGCTGCTGTGTGGCCATAGGTGTGCGCAGCTAATTTTATTAGGGGGTGCACCGCAGGAGGGGCGTGTCAATCACCGCCTTTTCGGCGTGTCTAGCACCGCCCAGGGACGTCTAGCACTATTTTACATTCTCTCAGTAAAATCACATGGCTTAATCTCTCCCTAGTTCCTAATAATAAAGTAGATATAATACACCCCAGAGAAATAAAATTAAAAATAATGGTGTGACCACCGGCCAGTACTGACTGTCCGCTATGGCATAACCCTGAGTCCTAGCTGCCGCTGTACCATATCGCTGCTAACACTTCCCCAACCTATCCCTGACCCAGCGGCGGAACTAGAGAGTGGTGAGCCTAGGTGCATATGTACCCCTCACACACACCCCTTGCACCCCTAAGCACTTACACCCTAATCTTGAGTGGGACATTCTGAAAAGTATGGGAGATTTAGGGGGCCGAACATTTGAGTTTAAATATAACAAAAATAAAGTTTAAAATATACACATATGCCATCACAGCCACATCTGCCTCTTTCTATGACATCACACTCCTCCTCTGCAGGACACCAGCATTTGTCATACATGTCCCCAATGCTCACCAGCTACTGACAGTAGTGCCCATATTTCACATTGTGCCACACAGTGTGAGCCGAAATTCACATTACGCCACATGGTATGAGACGAAATCCACATTATGCCACACAGTATGATCCAAATTCACCTTACGCCACACGGTATGAGCTGAAATTCATATTATGCCACACAGTATGAGCCGAAATTTACATTATGACACACGGTATGAGCCAAATTTACATTATGCCACACATTATGAGCCCAAATTTATATTATGTCACACGGTATGAGCTGAAATTAACATTATGCAACAAGGTATGAGCCGAAATTCATATTATGTCACACGGTATGAGCCGAAATTAACATTATGCCACAAGGTATAAGCCAAAATTCATATTATGCCACACAGTATGAGCCAAATTCACATTATGCCACACGGTATGAGCCAAATTCACATTATGCCACACGGTAGGAGCCGAAATTCAGATTATTCCACACGGTATGAGCCGAAATTCACATTATGCCACATGGTATGAGCCGAAATTCACATTATGCCACGCGGTATGACCTAAATTCACATTATGCCCAGAGCTGGCCCTAATCAATTTGATGCCCTAGGCAGATTTTGGCTGGTGCTCCTAGCACTGCCACTACAGATGTAGCCAGCCTCTTCGTTGCCGTGGTGCGTACCCACGGTCATACGCATTGCGGCAAGCTGCACTGAATGCCGTGTTGAAAATAGTTGCAGCCAGCGTTGCTCTGTAGAAGTCTATAGAATGTGCGTGAATATGCACACGCGCATCACAGACTAAGGCACACTAGTCACGCCATCCATTCCGCAATGATGGATGAGTGTGGCAACATCTGTAGTTCCGCCTCTGACCCAGCACAGCAGGCATCACCCAGCATGACCATGAAGCCTTACCCCGCTGGAGTAGACAGTGGCAGAAGTAACTGACTGCAGGTCAGGTGGCACCTCGACCACCGAGAGAGAAGGGGGAGAGAGATCCCCCCCCCCCCGGAAGAGAGGGGGGAGGGAAAAGGAGAGAGGGACAGAAAAGGAGGGAGAAAGAGAGGGGGTAGGATATGGAGAAGGAGAGAGACAGAGGGGCCCATTTATAAAAAAATATTTCCGGCTATGTCCCCGAAAAACACCCGTTTTGGCAGTTAGCCGCAAATATTAAGTTTCCCTGGTATGCATAAAGGAGGGATCGCTGCAGGTATTGGTACCTGCTGGGATCCCTCCATTTCCGCCCACAGCCACATCCCCCAAAGTTTTCTATGGGGGATTAGATGCTGCCCAATGTATCAATATCGGGAATGCGAAGCATTCCCGATATTGTTCCCCGCAGCTACTGCAATATTTGACTGCTGTAACCCATTGTAGACTATGGGCTACAGATCGGGGAGAGTAGATCTAGCAGGGTTCCCCAAGAACCTTCCGCCAGAAATGCCTCAGTGCATCGCAGTCACCTGAAGGGATCGGATATTGCAATACGATCCTGGGCGGTAAGATCTCGCCTAGATCGCATTCAATATGTAATCCATGATAAGTGGGAGAAAGTGGGAGAGAGAAATATAGAGAAGGGGGGGGGGGGTGGAGGGAGAGTGGGGGAGAGAGAGAGAGAGGGGGAGGAAGAGAGAGGGAAAGATAGGGAAAGAGAGGGGAAGAAGGAGGAAAAGATAGGGGGCGGGATGTACTATGGTGTGGCAGAATATTCCGCCACACTTTCGACTACATACTGATCGCATATGTACTAACATATGCTATCAGTATAGCAAAGGACAGCTCTCACCGATAAGAGCTGTCCTTTGCGATGCCGGCTGCTGCTGCTGAGGCGGGTGCAGACTCCAGGGGAAGGAGGGACAGAGACGTCGGCTCCTGCCCTGCTGCTGACATCACAGGCTGCACCAATCAGCGCAGCCTGGGGCCGGGAAAGGAGGTGCTTGTACGGCATGGTAGATTGACTGCCAGGCGGGGCCCGAGGAGGAGGGCGTCTGGAGCAGGAGGATATCCCGCCAGCAGTTCCTGGAGCTGGGCGCTGGACGGAGCTACAGACGGAGGACTCCTCCGCCCGGCGCCCAGAGGTACATGGGGGGAGCGGGGGATCTGATTAGATCCCTCAGGATGGGTGCGGAAAGAAGCCCATAGGCTTCTATAGGGTAACGACAGCTAAAACTGGCGGTACCCTCCACACCAAAATCCCGGCAGCCAGGCATTAGTACATCTGAAAATGCTGTAACACCCGCACATTTTCACTTTAGTACATCCCGCCCAGTGAGAGAGGGGGACGAGAGAGGCAAAGGGAAAGACAGGGAAAGACAGGGAAAGAGAGAGAGAGATTTCATGAGAATGGAAATATAGTACAAATACGCTGACACTTACCACACAGTTAGAGGGATGTACTAAGCGGAAAATGCGGTAAACCCCGTTTACCGCATTTTACTGATGTACCATCCCCCGGCCGGCAGGTGAGCGCCGCGGCGGGGTTCGCCAGCTTTAGCTGGCGATAGTCCATAGAAGCCTATGGGCTTCACTCCGCGGCGCTGTGTGAGGGATCCAATCGGATACCTCCCAGCATGCCTTGCAGCCACCCCCGTCACCCCGCGCATGCGCAGACTGACTCCTGGGGCCGAATCCCGGAAGTCAGGCTGCCGCTGTGCATCGCGGAGGACAGCTCTTATCGGAAGAGCTGTCCTCCGCAATGCTGATCAGATATGTAAGTACATATGCGATCAGCATCGTGGCGCATTGCGGCGATGTACATTAGTACATCCCGCCCTGTCTCTGTGTCAGTGGCCTCATGGGTGGGGAGGGTGCAGTGCTGCAGTTTGTGCCTGGTTGCCTCCTCCTGCTGCTCTTCTCTCATGCTGCAGTTCCAGTCACGCCTGTTCCAGCCAGGAACAATGGGAGTAATTCAGACTGGATCGCTGCAGCGGCAGTGGTCGCAGTCTGAATTACTGTGTGGAGTGCGCACGCGCAGCGTGCGCACCCCGGGAGCCCAGTGAGATGCTATCAGCATCTCACTGGCTGCGATCGCCTCTGACTGACAGGCAGAGGCGGTCGCAGGGCATGAGGGGGCGTGCCAATGGCATTAGAACGCCGTTGGCAGGGCGCGATCTGGCACATCTACAATCAACTCTGAATTACCCCCGGTGTTCCTCCTGCATAGATCATGTATGCTGCAGCAGAGATAGAACAGGGGGGTGGGGTCAGAGCCTGGGGGCCCCTCAGAACATGGGTGTACTCTTCGCACCCCCATGTTGCCGGCTCTGCTGACACACACACTGTCAAATACACAAACCTTACCTTCTCCTTCCTGGCCGGGCTCCATGGGATGGCTGCTATTATAGATCCACCTGGCCCAGCAAGAGAAGGCTGGGCTGCACAGTGCACACAGATCACCGGGCTCAGGGAAAGTTTGGGGGCGTGGCCTAATCGCAGAACCCCACCCACCCCGTGGCCACGCCCACTTATAGAAAACCCCTTCAAATCAGCAGGACTGGCCGTCTGGGGCTGGGAGGAGGCGCACAGGACGTCAAACAATGCAGAGCAGCAAGCTGGGCTCGCGGGGGGCGCGGCGATCAACACTGGACTGTGCTGCAGCAGGCAGGGGGTGCCGCACATTAGGGGGTGCCTGTGCGCACCAGGCACCCACCGTGCGCACGCCTATGTGTGTGGCTCATCTTCCTCTGCAAACATACTACTCTGCCTCCCCTCTCCTAAAAGCCCTACACTGGCTCCTCTTCCACTTCCCAACCCAATTCAAAGCTCTCACCCAATCCTCTTCAATTTACATCTCTGACCTTATCTCCCATCACACTCCCCCAGACCCACTTTGCTCCACAAATAAATGCAGCCCCTCCTCTCTACTGATTGCTTCCTCCCACTCCCACCTAGAGAATTGTGCCTGTGCTGCTCCCTACCTCTGGAATTCTCTCACTCTCCCTATCAGACTCTCCATCTCTCTACAAAACTTCAAGCAGGCTCTTAAGGCCCACTTCTTTATCAAAACCTTCAGCTCTCATCCGATTCCTAACCCATTGCTCAATGGGGGTAATTCCGAGTTGATCGCTAGCTGCCGTTGTTCGCAGCGCAGCGATCAGGCTAAAAATTGGCATTTCTGCGCATGCGTATGCACCGCAATGCGCACACGCGACGTACGGGTAAAAAGACCTTTGTGGTTTTGCACAGGTCCTAGCGAAGCTTTAAGTCGCACGGCACAATGCAAGAAAATTGACAGGAAGGGGGCGTTTCTGGGTGGCAACTGACCGTTTTCAGGGAGTGTTTGGAAAAACGCAGGCGTGGCTGGGCGAACGCTGGGCAGGTGTGTGACGTCAAAATCCAACCCTCCAACGTTAGAATCAACGCACACGAAGAGTAAGTCCAGGGCTGGTCTTGTTTTGCACAAAATGTTTTTGCAGGCACTCTGCTGCACAGGCGTTCGCACTTCTGCAAAGAGAAAATACACTCCCCGGTGGGCAGCGACAATGCGTTTGCATGGCTGCTAAAAACTGCTAGCGAGCGATCAACTCGGAATGACCCCCAATGTTCCTTGCTCCCTGTCTCTGGCTTGGTCCTCAAGGGAGGGTGATGAATTGTGGTGTAGTTGCTGGCATTTAAAATCCGGTCTACAAAGGCAACTCCCTCATTTCACTGGTAATTGGATTGACCCCAATGTATACCTCCCAACATGACCCTCTCCAGGAGGGACAATATGCTCTGCTCCTGGATTTCTCTCTTAATGCCATCACCTGTACTGAAACACCCTTCTTATCCATTAACTTGCTCAAAACATGTGCCGTCAATCATAAATTAAAAGTCCAGAAGCAGAGCATTCTGTCCCTCCTGGAGAGGATCATGTTGGGAAGTGTGCCAAGGCATCATCATAACTCCCTTCTATGAGCCCATACCAAAAGGTTGAATGTTCTGTCAGTGGGTTTTTTGTTTTTTTTTCTATAATATGATATGAGAGCTACATGATGATGTACCCCTTTACAGCTAATAGAAGAACATGCCACAACCAATATGGCGGCCACATGGCGTGTAAGGGATGTTCCCTTGAGCAACATGGGGGCACCTGAGGCTTTAGCGTAACCGTTGGTTGGCGCATGCGCGTCGCAGAGCTCCGGAATCTGCCGATAACACTTTCATGCGTCTCCGGAGTAAGCCGAACCCACCGACCCCGGAAGTAGCAGCTGGGGCAGTCTGAGTGGCAGCGGTGGCCGGCAGCATCCGAGGGGACAATGGAGCCGGGCGGCAGCTAGGTAAGGGGGAATCCCGGGGGTCCGGGTACTGACACAGGCATCCGAGTGCAACATTGTGTCACACAGCCTATAACAATGTACAATCATCATCCGCTCCTGGCGCTGCACAGCTCGAGGAATGGCTGCCAGGGGGAAGGTGGGGACCAGCCAGTGTGATGGGCTATATATATATATCATATATAATGGCATACATTAGATCTATGTGTGGATAAATATGTATTATACCCACATGCACACATATGTATTCGTGCACATATGCACACACTATATATATATATATATATATATATTATACATACATATATACACACACACACACACACACACACACACACACAACACCAGTCACAGGTACACATACACAGTTTGTATCAATCAATGTTACACATGCATGTGTGTGTATGTATGTGTGTGTGTGTATATATATATATATATATATATATATATGTGTGTGTGTGTGTAAAATACAGACAGAGCATCAGTTACTGGTACAAACACAGGAACATACATTTGTGCATAGTACACATATACATACATAGGGGCTGCTCAGAGATGGCTGCCCATGCGCGACCTTACACATTGCGGCCGCATTCCTGAAGGATATGGCCGCAATGTGATTGATAGTGGAGATCGTTCAGGGGGTGGTGTTTTGCAGGCGTGGCGGGCCGGGAGTGTTTTCTGGTCGGCTGCGTGATGTCAAACGCAGCCACTCCGATTAAAGAAAATGGCGGTGGAATGCCTGACAGCGCAGCCAGGGGTCAACCACATTGTAGACGCATTGGGAGGCGGCCCATCACACCTGCTAGGCAGCCTTGCCCTGTGTTGGGCGGCCCCAGCATGCGAGGAGATGGACGCAGATCTGTCTGCTTATGCAGCGATCTGCGGCCATTTCTGAATAAGGTCCATAGTCTGCACCGATCACTGTTACACACACACACACATACGTACAGTGTGTGTGCAGTGAGAGCGCATGTAACACACATCTCAGTGATGGAGCTGCGCTGTGTATTACAGTGTGTGTACAGTGAGAGATTACACATGTAACACACATCTCAGTGATGGAGCTGCGCTGTGTATTACAGTGTGTGTGCAGTGAGAGATTACACATGTAACACATCTCAGTGATGGAGCTGCGCTGTGTATTACAGTGTGTGTACAGTGAGAGATTACACATGTAACACACATCTCAGTGATGGAGCTGCGCTGTGTATTACAGTGTGTGTGCAGTGAGAGATTACACATGTAACACATCTCAGTGATGGAGCTGCGCTGTGTATTACAGTGTGTGTGCAGTGAGAGATTACACATGTAACACACATCTCAGTGATGGAGCTGCGCTGTGTATTACAGTGTGTGTACAGTGAGAGATTACACATGTAACACACATCTCAGTGAAGGAGCTGCGCTGTGTATTACAGTGTGTGTGCAGTGAGAGATTACACATGTAACACATCTCAGTGAAGGAGCTGCGCTGTGTATTACAGTGTGTGTACAGTGAGAGATTACACATGTAACACACATCTCAGTGATGGAGCTGCGCTGTGTATTACAGTGTGTGTACAGTGAGAGATTACACATGTAACACATCTCAGTGATGGAGCTGCGCTGTGTATTACAGTGTGTGTACAGTGAGAGATTACACATGTAACACATCTCAGTGATGGAGCTGTGCTGTGTATTACAGTGTGTGTGCAGTGAGAGATTACACATGTAACACACATCTCAGTGATGGAGCTGCGCTGTGTATTACAGTGTGTGTGCAGTGAGAGATTACACATGTAACACACATCTCAGTGATGGAGCTGCGCTGTGTATTACAGTGTGTGTGTAGTGAGAGATTACACATGTAACACATCTCAGTGATGGAGCTGCGCTGTGTATTACAGTGTGTGTGCAGTGAGAGATTACACATGTAACACACATCTCAGTGATGGAGCTGCGCTGTGTATTACAGTGTGTGTGCAGTGAGAGATTACACATGTAACACATCTCAGTGATGGAGCTGTGCTGTGTATTACAGTGTGTGTACAGTGAGAGATTACACATGTAACACATCTCAGTGATGGAGCTGTGCTGTGTATTACAGTGTGTGTGCAGTGAGAGATTACACATGTAACACACATCTCAGTGAAGGAGCTGCGCTGTGTATTACAGTGTGTGTACAGTGAGAGATTACACATGTAACACATCTCAGTGATGGAGCTGCGCTGTGTATTACAGTGTGTGTACAGTGAGAGATTACACATGTAACACACATCTCAGTGATGGAGCTGCGCTGTGTATTACAGTGTGTGTACAGTGAGAGATTACACATGTAACACACATCTCAGTGATGGAGCTGCGCTGTGTATTACAGTGTGTGTGCAGTGAGAGATTACACATGTAACACATCTCAGTGAAGGAGCTGCGCTGTGTATTACAGTGTGTGTACAGTGAGAGATTACACATGTAACACACATCTCAGTGATGGAGCTGCGCTGTGTATTACAGTGTGTGTGCAGTGAGAGATTACACATGTAACACATCTCAGTGAAGGAGCTGCGCTGTGTATTACAGTGTGTGTACAGTGAGAGATTACACATGTAACACACATCTCAGTGATGGAGCTGCGCTGTGTATTACAGTGTGTGTACAGTGAGAGATTACACATGTAACACACATCTCAGTGATGGAGCTGCGCTGTGTATTACAGTGTGTGTACAGTGAGAGATTACACATGTAACACACATCTCAGTGATGGAGCTGCGCTGTGTATTACAGTGTGTGTACAGTGAGAGATTACACATGTAACACACATCTCAGTGATGGAGCTGCGCTGTGTATTACAGTGTGTGTACAGTGAGAGATTACACATGTAACACATCTCAGTGATGGAGCTGCGCTGTGTATTACAGTGTGTGTACAGTGAGAGATTACACATGTAACACACATCTCAGTGATGGAGCTGCGCTGTGTATTACAGTGTGTGTACAGTGAGAGATTACACATGTAACACATCTCAGTGAAGGAGCTGCGCTGTGTATTACAGTGTGTGTACAGTGAGAGATTACACATGTAACACATCTCAGTGATGGAGCTGTGCTGTGTATTACAGTGTGTGTGCAGTGAGAGATTACACATGTAACACATCTCAGTGAAGGAGCAGTGCTGTGTATTACAGTGTGTGTACAGTGAGAGATTACACATGTAACACATCTCAGTGATGGAGCTGCGCTGTGTATTACAGTGTGTGTACAGTGAGAGATTACACATGTAACACATCTCAGTGATGGAGCTGCGCTGTGTATTACAGTGTGTGTACAGTGAGAGATTACACATGTAACACACATCTCAGTGATGGAGCTGCGCTGTGTATTACAGTGTGTGTGCAGTGAGAGATTACACATGTAACACATCTCAGTGAAGGAGCTGCGCTGTGTATTACAGTGTGTGTACAGTGAGAGATTACACATGTAACACACATCTCAGTGATGGAGCTGCGCTGTGTATTACAGTGTGTGTGCAGTGAGAGATTACACATGTAACACATCTCAGTGAAGGAGCTGCGCTGTGTATTACAGTGTGTGTACAGTGAGAGATTACACATGTAACACACATCTCAGTGAAGGAGCAGTGCTGTGTATTACAGTGTGTGTGCAGTGAGAGATTACACATGTAACACACATCTCAGTGAAGGAGCAGTGCTGTGTATTACAGTGTGTGTGCAGTGAGAGATTACACATGTAACACACATCTCAGTGAAGGAGCTGTGCTGTGTATTACAGTGTGTGTGCAGTGAGAGATTACACATGTAACACACATCTCAGTGAAGGAGCTGTGCTGTGTATTACAGTGTGTGTACAGTGAGAGATTACACATGTAACACATCTCAGTGAAGGAGCTGCGCTGTGTATTACAGTGTGTGTGCAGTGAGAGATTACACATGTAACACATCTCAGTGAAGGAGCTGCGCTGTGTATTACAGTGTGTGTGCAGTGAGAGATTACACATGTAACACATCTCAGTGAAGGAGCTGCGCTGTGTATTACAGTGTGTGTGCAGTGAGAGATTACACATGTAACACATCTCAGTGATGGAGCTGCGCTGTGTATTACAGTGTGTGTACAGTGAGAGATTACACATGTAACACATCTCAGTGATGGAGCAGTGCTGTGTATTACAGTGTGTGTACAGTGAGAGATTACACATGTAACACACATCTCAGTGATGGAGCTGCGCTGTGTATTACAGTGTGTGTGCAGTGAGAGATTACACATGTAACACATCTCAGTGATGGAGCAGTGCTGTGTATTACAGTGTGTGTGCAGTGAGAGATTACACATGTAACACACATCTCAGTGATGGAGCAGTGCTGTGTATTACAGTGTGTGTGCAGTGAGAGATTACACATGTAACACATCTCAGTGAAGGAGCTGCGCTGTGTATTACAGTGTGTGTGCAGTGAGAGATTACACATGTAACACATCTCAGTGAAGGAGCTGCGCTGTGTATTACAGTGTGTGTACAGTGAGAGATTACACATGTAACACACATCTCAGTGAAGGAGCTGCGCTGTGTATTACAGTGTGTGTGCAGTGAGAGATTACACATGTAACACACATCTCAGTGATGGAGCTGCGCTGTGTATTACAGTGTGTGTGCAGTGAGAGATTACACATGTAACACACATCTCAGTGAAGGAGCAGTGCTGTGTATTACAGTGTGTGTGCAGTGAGAGATTACACATGTAACACACATCTCAGTGAAGGAGCTGCGCTGTGTATTACAGTGTGTGTACAGTGAGAGATTACACATGTAACACATCTCAGTGATGGAGCTGTGCTGTGTATTACAGTGTGTGTGCAGTGAGAGATTACACATGTAACACACATCTCAGTGAAGGAGTTGCGCTGTGTATTACAGTGTGTGTGCAGTGAGAGATTACACATGTAACACACATCTCAGTGAAGGAGCAGTGCTGTGTATTACAGTGTGTGTACAGTGAGAGATTACACATGTAACACATCTCAGTGAAGGAGCAGTGCTGTGTATTACAGTGTGTGTACAGTGAGAGATTACACATGTAACACACATCTCAGTGATGGAGCTGCGCTGTGTATTACAGTGTGTGTACAGTGAGAGATTACACATGTAACACATCTCAGTGAAGGAGCAGTGCTGTGTATTACAGTGTGTGTACAGTGAGAGATTACACATGTAACACATCTCAGTGAAGGAGCTGCGCTGTGTATTACAGTGTGTGTACAGTGAGAGATTACACATGTAACACATCTCAGTGAAGGAGCTGCGCTGTGTATTACAGTGTGTGTGCAGTGAGAGATTACACATGTAACACACATCTCAGTGAAGGAGCTGCGCTGTGTATTACAGTGTGTGTGCAGTGAGAGATTACACATGTAACACATCTCAGTGAAGGAGCTGCGCTGTGTATTACAGTATGTGTACAGTGAGAGATTACACATGTAACACACATCTCAGTGAAGGAGCAGTGCTGTGTATTACAGTGTGTGTACAGTGAGAGATTACACATGTAACACATCTCAGTGATGGAGCAGTGCTGTGTATTACAGTGTGTGTGCAGTGAGAGATTACACATGTAACACATCTCAGTGAAGGAGCTGCGCTGTGTATTACAGTGTGTGTACAGTGAGAGATTACACATGTAACACATCTCAGTGATGGAGCTGCGCTGTGTATTACAGTATGTGTACAGTGAGAGATTACACATGTAACACACATCTCAGTGATGGAGCTGCGCTGTGTATTACAGTGTGTGTACAGTGAGAGATTACACATGTAACACATCTCAGTGATGGAGCTGCGCTGTGTATTACAGTGTGTGTACAGTGAGAGATTACACATGTAACACATCTCAGTGATGGAGCTGCGCTGTGTATTACAGTGTGTGTACAGTGAGAGATTACACATGTAACACACATCTCAGTGATGGAGCTGCGCTGTGTATTACAGTGTGTGTGCAGTGAGAGATTACACATGTAACACATCTCAGTGATGGAGCAGTGCTGTGTATTACAGTGTGTGTGCAGTGAGAGATTACACATGTAACACATCTCAGTGAAGGAGCTGTGCTGTGTATTACAGTGTGTGTACAGTGAGAGATTACACATGTAACACATCTCAGTGAAGGAGCTGCGCTGTGTATTACAGTGTGTGTACAGTGAGAGATTACACATGTAACACATCTCAGTGATGGAGCTGCGCTGTGTATTACAGTGTGTGTGCAGTGAGAGATTACACATGTAACACATCTCAGTGATGGAGCTGCGCTGTGTATTACAGTGTGTGTACAGTGAGAGATTACACATGTAACACACATCTCAGTGAAGGAGCTGCGCTGTGTATTACAGTGTGTGTGTACAGTGAGAGATTACACATGTAACACACATCTCAGTGATGGAGCTGCGCTGTGTATTACAGTGTGTGTACAGTGAGAGATTACACATGTAACACACATCTCAGTGATGGAGCTGCGCTGTGTATTACAGTGTGTGTACAGTGAGAGATTACACATGTAACACACATCTCAGTGATGGAGCTGCGCTGTGTATTACAGTGTGTGTGCAGTGAGAGATTACACATGTAACACATCTCAGTGATGGAGCAGTGCTGTGTATTACAGTGTGTGTGCAGTGAGAGATTACACATGTAACACACATCTCAGTGATGGAGCTGCGCTGTGTATTACAGTGTGTGTGCAGTGAGAGATTACACATGTAACACACATCTCAGTGAAGGAGCTGCGCTGTGTATTACAGTGTGTGTGCAGTGAGAGATTACACATGTAACACATCTCAGTGATGGAGCTGCGCTGTGTATTACAGTGTGTGTGCAGTGAGAGATTACACATGTAACACACATCTCAGTGAAGGAGCTGCGCTGTGTATTACAGTGTGTGTGCAGTGAGAGATTACACATGTAACACATCTCAGTGATGGAGCTGCGCTGTGTATTACAGTGTGTGTGCAGTGAGAGATTACACATGTAACACACATCTCAGTGAAGGAGCTGCGCTGTGTATTACAGTGTGTGTACAGTGAGAGATTACACATGTAACACATCTCAGTGATGGAGCTGCGCTGTGTATTACAGTGTGTGTGCAGTGAGAGATTACACATGTAACACACATCTCAGTGAAGGAGCTGCGCTGTGTATTACAGTGTGTGTGCAGTGAGAGATTACACATGTAACACATCTCAGTGAAGGAGCAGTGCTGTGTATTACAGTGTGTGTACAGTGAGAGATTACACATGTAACACACATCTCAGTGATGGAGCTGCGCTGTGTATTACAGTGTGTGTGCAGTGAGAGATTACACATGTAACACACATCTCAGTGAAGGAGCTGCGCTGTGTATTACAGTGTGTGTACAGTGAGAGATTACACATGTAACACACATCTCAGTGATGGAGCTGCGCTGTGTATTACAGTGTGTGTGCAGTGAGAGATTACACATGTAACACACATCTCAGTGAAGGAGCTGCGCTGTGTATTACAGTGTGTGTGCAGTGAGAGATTACACATGTAACACACATCTCAGTGAAGGAGCTGCGCTGTGTATTACAGTGTGTGTGCAGTGAGAGATTACACATGTAACACACATCTCAGTGATGGAGCTGCGCTGTGTATTACAGTGTGTGTGCAGTGAGAGATTACACATGTAACACACATCTCAGTGAAGGAGCTGCGCTGTGTATTACAGTGTGTGTGCAGTGAGAGATTACACATGTAACACATCTCAGTGATGGAGCTGCGCTGTGTATTACAGTGTGTGTGCAGTGAGAGATTACACATGTAACACACATCTCAGTGAAGGAGCTGTGCTGTGTATTACAGTGTGTGTGCAGTGAGAGATTACACATGTAACACACATCTCAGTGATGGAGCTGCGCTGTGTATTACAGTGTGTGTGCAGTGAGAGATTACACATGTAACACACATCTCAGTGAAGGAGCTGCGCTGTGTATTACAGTGTGTGTGCAGTGAGAGATTACACATGTAACACACATCTCAGTGAAGGAGCAGTGCTGTGTATTACAGTGTGTGTACAGTGAGAGATTACACATGTAACACATCTCAGTGATGGAGCTGCGCTGTGTATTACAGTGTGTGTGCAGTGAGAGATTACACATGTAACACACATCTCAGTGATGGAGCTGCGCTGTGTATTACAGTGTGTGTGCAGTGAGAGATTACACATGTAACACATCTCAGTGATGGAGCTGCGCTGTGTATTACAGTGTGTGTGCAGTGAGAGATTACACATGTAACACATCTCAGTGATGGAGCTGCGCTGTGTATTACAGTGTGTGTGCAGTGAGAGATTACACATGTAACACACATCTCAGTGATGGAGCTGCGCTGTGTATTACAGTGTGTGTGCAGTGAGAGATTACACATGTAACACACATCTCAGTGATGGAGCTGCGCTGTGTATTACAGTGTGTGTACAGTGAGAGATTACACATGTAACACACATCTCAGTGAAGGAGCAGTGCTGTGTATTACAGTGTGTGTGCAGTGAGAGATTACACATGTAACACACATCTCAGTGAAGGAGCAGTGCTGTGTATTACAGTGTGTGTGCAGTGAGAGATTACACATGTAACACACATCTCAGTGAAGGAGCTGCGCTGTGTATTACAGTGTGTGTGCAGTGAGAGATTACACATGTAACACATCTCAGTGAAGGAGCTGCGCTGTGTATTACAGTGTGTGTGCAGTGAGAGATTACACATGTAACACACATCTCAGTGATGGAGCTGCGCTATGTATTAGTGTGTGTGCAGTGAGAGATTACACATGTAACACACATCTCAGTGAAGGAGCTGCGCTGTGTATTACAGTGTGTGTGCAGTGAGAGATTACACATGTAACACATCTCAGTGAAGGAGCAGTGCTGTGTATTACAGTGTGTGTGCAGTGAGAGATTACACATGTAACACATCTCAGTGAAGGAGCTGCGCTGTGTATTACAGTGTGTGTGCAGTGAGAGATTACACATGTAACACACATCTCAGTGAAGGAGCTGCGCTGTGTATTACAGTGTGTGTACAGTGAGAGATTACACATGTAACACACATCTCAGTGATGGAGCTGCGCTGTGTATTACAGTGTGTGTGCAGTGAGAGATTACACATGTAACACATCTCAGTGAAGGAGCTGCGCTGTGTATTACAGTGTGTGTGCAGTGAGAGATTACACATGTAACACACATCTCAGTGAAGGAGCTGCGCTGTGTATTACAGTGTGTGTGCAGTGAGAGATTACACATGTAACACATCTCAGTGAAGGAGCAGTGCTGTGTATTACAGTGTGTGTGCAGTGAGAGATTACACATGTAACACATCTCAGTGAAGGAGCTGCGCTGTGTATTACAGTGTGTGTGCAGTGAGAGATTACACATGTAACACACATCTCAGTGAAGGAGCTGCGCTGTGTATTACAGTGTGTGTACAGTGAGAGATTACACATGTAACACACATCTCAGTGATGGAGCTGCGCTGTGTATTACAGTGTGTGTGCAGTGAGAGATTACACATGTAACACATCTCAGTGAAGGAGCTGCGCTGTGTATTACAGTGTGTGTGCAGTGAGAGATTACACATGTAACACATCTCAGTGAAGGAGCTGCGCTGTGTATTACAGTGTGTGTGCAGTGAGAGATTACACATGTAACACATCTCAGTGAAGGAGCAGTGCTGTGTATTACAGTGTGTGTACAGTGAGAGATTACACATGTAACACACATCTCAGTGATGGAGCTGCGCTGTGTATTACAGTGTGTGTGCAGTGAGAGATTACACATGTAACACACATCTCAGTGAAGGAGCTGCGCTGTGTATTACAGTGTGTGTACAGTGAGAGATTACACATGTAACACACATCTCAGTGATGGAGCTGCGCTGTGTATTACAGTGTGTGTGCAGTGAGAGATTACACATGTAACACACATCTCAGTGAAGGAGCTGCGCTGTGTATTACAGTGTGTGTACAGTGAGAGATTACACATGTAACACACATCTCAGTGAAGGAGCAGTGCTGTGTATTACAGTGTGTGTGCAGTGAGAGATTACACATGTAACACATCTCAGTGAAGGAGCTGCGCTGTGTATTACAGTGTGTGTGCAGTGAGAGATTACACATGTAACACACATCTCAGTGATGGAGCTGCGCTGTGTATTACAGTGTGTGTAGTGAGAGATTACACATGTAACACACATCTCAGTGATGGAGCTGCGCTGTGTATTACAGTGTGTGTGCAGTGAGAGATTACACATGTAACACATCTCAGTGAAGGAGCTGCGCTGTGTATTACAGTGTGTGTGCAGTGAGAGATTACACATGTAACACACATCTCAGTGATGGAGCTGCGCTGTGTATTACAGTGTGTGTGCAGTGAGAGATTACACATGTAACACACATCTCAGTGATGGAGCTGCGCTGTGTATTACAGTGTGTGTGCAGTGAGAGATTACACATGTAACACACATCTCAGTGAAGGAGCTGCGCTGTGTATTACAGTGTGTGTGCAGTGAGAGATTACACATGTAACACACATCTCAGTGAAGGAGCTGCGCTGTGTATTACAGTGTGTGTGCAGTGAGAGATTACACATGTAACACACATCTCAGTGAAGGAGCTGCGCTGTGTATTACAGTGTGTGTGCAGTGAGAGATTACACATGTAACACACATCTCAGTGAAGGAGCAGTGCTGTGTATTACAGTGTGTGTGCAGTGAGAGATTACACATGTAACACACATCTCAGTGAAGGAGCTGCGCTGTGTATTACAGTGTGTGTGCAGTGAGAGATTACACATGTAACACACATCTCAGTGAAGGAGCTGTGCTGTGTATTACAGTGTGTGTACAGTGAGAGATTACACATGTAACACATCTCAGTGAAGGAGCTGTGCTGTGTATTACAGTGTGTGTGCAGTGAGAGATTACACATGTAACACACATCTCAGTGATAGAGCTGCGCTGTGTATTACAGTGTGTGTGCAGTGAGAGATAACACATGTAACACATCTCAGTGATGGAGCTGCGCTGTGTATTACAGTGTGTGTGCAGTGAGAGATTACACATGTAACACACATCTCAGTGATGGAGCTGCGCTGTGTATTACAGTGTGTGTACAGTGAGAGATTACACATGTAACACATCTCAGTGATGGAGCTGCGCTGTGTATTACAGTGTGTGTGCAGTGAGAGATTACACATGTAACACACATCTCAGTGATGGAGCTGCGCTGTGTATTACAGTGTGTGTGCAGTGAGAGATTACACATGTAACACACATCTCAGTGAAGGAGCTGCGCTGTGTATTACAGTGTGTGTGCAGTGAGAGATTACACATGTAACACACATCTCAGTGAAGGAGCTGCGCTGTGTATTACAGTGTGTGTACAGTGAGAGATTACACATGTAACACATCTCAGTGAAGGAGCAGTGCTGTGTATTACAGTGTGTGTGCAGTGAGAGATTACACATGTAACACATCTCAGTGAAGGAGCTGCGCTGTGTATTACAGTGTGTGTGCAGTGAGAGATTACACATGTAACACACATGTCAGTGAAGGAGCTGCGCTGTGTATTACAGTGTGTGTACAGTGAGAGATTACACATGTAACACACATCTCAGTGAAGGAGCTGCGCTGTGTATTACAGTGTGTGTACAGTGAGAGATTACACATGTAACACACATCTCAGTGATGGAGCAGTGCTGTGTATTACAGTGTGTGTACAGTGAGAGATTACACATGTAACACATCTCAGTGAAGGAGCAGTGCTGTGTATTACAGTGTGTGTACAGTGAGAGATTACACATGTAACACATCTCAGTGAAGGAGCTGCGCTGTGTATTACAGTGTGTGTACAGTGAGAGATTACACATGTAACACATCTCAGTGATGGAGCTGCGCTGTGTATTACAGTGTGTGTGCAGTGAGAGATTACACATGTAACACATCTCAGTGATGGAGCAGTGCTGTGTATTACAGTGTGTGTGCAGTGAGAGATTACACATGTAACACACATCTCAGTGATGGAGCTGCGCTGTGTATTACAGTGTGTGTACAGTGAGAGATTACACATGTAACACACATCTCAGTGAAGGAGCTGCGCTGTGTATTACAGTGTGTGTGCAGTGAGAGATTACACATGTAACACACATCTCAGTGATGGAGCAGTGCTGTGTATTACAGTGTGTGTACAGTGAGAGATTACACATGTAACACATCTCAGTGAAGGAGCAGTGCTGTGTATTACAGTGTGTGTGCAGTGAGAGATTACACATGTAACACATCTCAGTGAAGGAGCTGCGCTGTGTATTACAGTGTGTGTGCAGTGAGAGATTACACATGTAACACACATCTCAGTGAAGGAGCTGCGCTGTGTATTACAGTGTGTGTGCAGTGAGAGATTACACATGTAACACATCTCAGTGAAGGAGCAGTGCTGTGTATTACAGTGTGTGTGCAGTGAGAGATTACACATGTAACACACATCTCAGTGATGGAGCTGCGCTGTGTATTACAGTGTGTGTACAGTGAGAGATTACACATGTAACACACATCTCAGTGATGGAGCTGCGCTGTGTATTACAGTGTGTGTGCAGTGAGAGATTACACATGTAACACACATCTCAGTGATGGAGCTGCGCTGTGTATTACAGTGTGTGTACAGTGAGAGATTACACATGTAACACACATCTCAGTGAAGGAGCTGCGCTGTGTATTACAGTGTGTGTGCAGTGAGAGATTACACATGTAACACACATCTCAGTGAAGGAGCTGCGCTGTGTATTACAGTGTGTGTGCAGTGAGAGATTACACATGTAACACACATCTCAGTGAAGGAGCTGCGCTGTGTATTACAGTGTGTGTGCAGTGAGAGATTACACATGTAACACACATCTCAGTGATGGAGCTGCGCTGTGTATTACAGTGTGTGTGCAGTGAGAGATTACACATGTAACACACATCTCAGTGAAGGTGCTGTGTATTACAGTGTGTGTGCAGTGAGAGATTACACATGTAACACACATCTCAGTGAAGGAGCTGCGCTGTGTATTACAGTGTGTGTGCAGTGAGAGATTACACATGTAACACACATCTCAGTGAAGGAGCTGCGCTGTGTATTACAGTGTGTGTGCAGTGAGAGATTACACATGTAACACACATCTCAGTGAAGGAGCAGTGCTGTGTATTACAGTGTGTGTGCAGTGAGAGATTACACATGTAACACACATCTCAGTGAAGGAGCTGTGCTGTGTATTACAGTGTGTGTACAGTGAGAGATTACACATGTAACACATCTCAGTGAAGGAGCTGCGCTGTGTATTACAGTGTGTGTGCAGTGAGAGATTACACATGTAACACACATCTCAGTGATGGAGCTGCGCTGTGTATTACAGTGTGTGTGCAGTGAGAGATTACACATGTAACACACATCTCAGTGATGGAGCTGCGCTGTGTATTACAGTGTGTGTGCAGTGAGAGATTACACATGTAACACACATCTCAGTGAAGGTGCTGTGTATTACAGTGTGTGTGCAGTGAGAGATTACACATGTAACACACATCTCAGTGAAGGAGCTGCGCTGTGTATTACAGTGTGTGTGCAGTGAGAGATTACACATGTAACACATCTCAGTGAAGGAGCTGCGCTGTGTATTACAGTGTGTGTGCAGTGAGAGATTACACATGTAACACATCTCAGTGAAGGAGCTGCGCTGTGTATTACAGTGTGTGTGCAGTGAGAGATTACACATGTAACACATCTCAGTGAAGGAGCTGCGCTGTGTATTACAGTGTGTGTGCAGTGAGAGATTACACATGTAACACACATCTCAGTGAAGGAGCTGCGCTGTGTATTACAGTGTGTGTACAGTGAGAGATTACACATGTAACACACATCTCAGTGATGGAGCTGCGCTGTGTATTACAGTGTGTGTGCAGTGAGAGATTACACATGTAACACACATCTCAGTGATGGAGCTGCGCTGTGTATTACAGTGTGTGTGCAGTGAGAGATTACACATGTAACACATCTCAGTGAAGGAGCTGCGCTGTGTATTACAGTGTGTGTACAGTGAGAGATTACACATGTAACACATCTCAGTGATGGAGCAGTGCTGTGTATTACAGTGTGTGTGCAGTGAGAGATTACACATGTAACACACATCTCAGTGAAGGAGCTGCGCTGTGTATTACAGTGTGTGCAGTGAGAGATTACACATGTAACACACATCTCAGTGAAGGAGCTGCGCTGTGTATTACAGTGTGTGTGCAGTGAGAGATTACACATGTAACACACATCTCAGTGAAGGAGCTGCGCTGTGTATTACAGTGTGTGTACAGTGAGAGATTACACATGTAACACACATCTCAGTGATGGAGCTGCGCTGTGTATTACAGTGTGTGTGCAGTGAGAGATTACACATGTAACACACATCTCAGTGAAGGTGCTGTGTATTACAGTGTGTGTGCAGTGAGAGATTACACATGTAACACACATCTCAGTGAAGGAGCAGTGCTGTGTATTACAGTGTGTGTACAGTGAGAGATTACACATGTAACACACATCTCAGTGAAGGTGCTGTGTATTACAGTGTGTGTGCAGTGAGAGATTACACATGTAACACACATCTCAGTGAAGGAGCTGCGCTGTGTATTACAGTGTGTGTGCAGTGAGAGATTACACATGTAACACATCTCAGTGAAGGAGCTGCGCTGTGTATTACAGTGTGTGTGTACAGTGAGAGATTACACATGTAACACACATCTCAGTGATGGAGCTGCGCTGTGTATTACAGTGTGTGTGCAGTGAGAGATTACACATGTAACACACATCTCAGTGATGGAGCTGCGCTGTGTATTACAGTGTGTGTGCAGTGAGAGATTACACATGTAACACACATCTCAGTGAAGGTGCTGTGTATTACAGTGTGTGTGCAGTGAGAGATTACACATGTAACACATCTCAGTGATGGAGCTGCGCTGTGTATTACAGTGTGTGTACAGTGAGAGATTACACATGTAACACACATCTCAGTGAAGGAGCTGCGCTGTGTATTACAGTGTGTGTGCAGTGAGAGATTACACATGTAACACATCTCAGTGAAGGAGCTGCTCTGTGTATTACAGTGTGTGTGCAGTGAGAGATTACACATGTAACACATCTCAGTGAAGGAGCTGCGCTGTGTATTACAGTGTGTGTGCAGTGAGAGATTACACATGTAACACACATCTCAGTGAAGGAGCAGTGCTGTGTATTACAGTGTGTGTGCAGTGAGAGATTACACATGTACAACACATCTCAGTGAAGGAGCTGCGCTGTGTATTACAGTGTGTGTGCAGTGAGAGATTACACATGTAACACACATCTCAGTGAAGGAGCAGTGCTGTGTATTACAGTGTGTGTGCAGTGAGAGATTACACATGTAACACATCTCAGTGAAGGAGCTGCGCTGTGTATTACAGTGTGTGCAGTGAGAGATTACACATGTAACACACATCTCAGTGAAGGAGCAGTGCTGTGTATTACAGTGTGTGTGCAGTGAGAGATTACACATGTAACACATCTCAGTGAAGGAGCTGCGCTGTGTATTACAGTGTGTGCAGTGAGAGATTACACATGTAACACACATCTCAGTGAAGGAGCAGTGCTGTGTATTACAGTGTGTGTGCAGTGAGAGATTACACATGTAACACATCTCAGTGATGGAGCTGCGCTGTGTATTACAGTGTGTGTACAGTGAGAGATTACACATGTAACACATCTCAGTGATGGAGCTGCGCTGTGTATTACAGTGTGTGTGCAGTGAGAGATTACACATGTAACACACATCTCAGTGAAGGAGCTGCACTGTGTATTACAGTGTGTGTACAGTGAGAGATTACACATGTAACACATCTCAGTGAAGGAGCTGCGCTGTGTATTACAGTGTGTGTGCAGTGAGAGATTACACATGTAACACATCTCAGTGATGGAGCTGCGCTGTGTATTACAGTGTGTGTGCAGTGAGAGATTACACATGTAACACATCTCAGTGAAGGAGCAGTGCTGTGTATTACAGTGTGTGTGCAGTGAGAGATTACACATGTAACACATCTCAGTGAAGGAGCTGTGCTGTGTATTACATTGTGTGTACAGTGAGAGATTACACATGTAACACATCTCAGTGAAGGAGCTGCGCTGTGTATTACAGTGTGTGTGCAGTGAGAGATTACACATGTAACACATCTCAGTGAAGGAGCTGCGCTGTGTATTACAGTGTGTGTGCAGTGAGATTACACATGTAACACACATCTCAGTGATGGAGCTGCGCTGTGTATTACAGTGTGTGTGCAGTGAGAGATTACACATGTAACACACATCTCTGTGAAGGAGCTGCGCTGTGTATTACAGTGTGTGTGCAGTGAGAGATTACACATGTACAACACATCTCAGTGAAGGAGCTGCGCTGTGTATTACAGTGTGTGTGCAGTGAGAGATTACACATGTAACACATCTCAGTGAAGGAGCTGCGCTGTGTATTACAGTGTGTGTGCAGTGAGAGATTACACATGTAACACATCTCAGTGAAGGAGCTGCGCTGTGTATTACAGTGTGTGTACAGTGAGAGATTACACATGTAACACACATCTCAGTGAAGGAGCTGCGCTGTTTATTACAGTGTGTGTGCAGTGAGAGATTACACATGTAACACATCTCAGTGAAGGAGCTGCGCTGTGTATTACAGTGTGTGTGCAGTGAGAGATTACACATGTAACACACATCTCAGTGAAGGAGCTGCGCTGTGTATTACAGTGTGTGTGCAGTGAGAGATTACACATGTAACACACATCTCAGTGATGGAGCTGCGCTGTGTATTACAGTGTGTGTGCAGTGAGAGATTACACATGTAACACACATCTCAGTGAAGGAGCTGCGCTGTTTATTACAGTGTGTGTGCAGTGAGAGATTACACATGTAACACATCTCAGTGAAGGAGCTGCGCTGTGTATTACAGTGTGTGTGCAGTGAGAGATTACACATGTAACACACATCTCAGTGAAGGAGCTGCGCTGTGTATTACAGTGTGTGTGCAGTGAGAGATTACACATGTAACACACATCTCAGTGAAGGAGCTGCGCTGTGTATTACAGTGTGTGTGCAGTGAGAGATTACACATGTAACACACATCTCAGTGATGGAGCAGTGCTGTGTATTACAGTGTGTGTACAGTGAGAGATTACACATGTAACACATCTCAGTGATGGAGCTGTGCTGTGTATTACAGTGTGTGTGCAGTGAGAGATTACACATGTAACACACATCTCAGTGATGGAGCAGTGCTGTGTATTACAGTGTGTGTACAGTGAGAGATTACACATGTAACACATCTCAGTGATGGAGCTGTGCTGTGTATTACAGTGTGTGTGCAGTGAGAGATTACACATGTAACACACATCTCAGTGATGGAGCAGTGCTGTGTATTACAGTGTGTGTACAGTGAGAGATTACACATGTAACACATCTCAGTGATGGAGCTGCGCTGTGTATTACAGTGTGTGTGCAGTGAGAGATTACACATGTAACACATCTCAGTGAAGGAGCTGCGCTGTGTATTACAGTGTGTGTGCAGTGAGAGATTACACATGTAACACACATCTCAGTGAAGGAGCAGTGCTGTGTATTACAGTGTGTGTACAGTGAGAGATTACACATGTAACACATCTCAGTGAAGGAGCTGCGCTGTGTATTACAGTGTGTGTACAGTGAGAGATTACACATGTAACACACATCTCAGTGATGGAGCAGTGCTGTGTATTACAGTGTGTGTACAGTGAGAGATTACACATGTAACACACATCTCAGTGAAGGAGCTGCGCTGTGTATTACAGTGTGTGTGCAGTGAGAGATTACACATGTAACACATCTCAGTGAAGGAGCTGCGCTGTGTATTACAGTGTGTGTGCAGTGAGAGATTACACATGTAACACATCTCAGTGATGGAGCTGCGCTGTGTATTACAGTGTGTGTACAGTGAGAGATTACACATGTAACACACATCTCAGTGAAGGAGCTGTGTATTACAGTGTGTGTGCAGTGAGAGATTACACATGTAACACACATCTCAGTGAAGGAGCTGCGCTGTGTATTACAGTGTGTGTGCAGTGAGAGATTACACATGTAACACACATCTCAGTGAAGGAGCTGCGCTGTGTATTACAGTGTGTGTGCAGTGAGAGATTACACATGTAACACACATCTCAGTGAAGGAGCAGTGCTGTGTATTACAGTGTGTGTGCAGTGAGAGATTACACATGTAACACACATCTCAGTGAAGGAGCTGCGCTGTGTATTACAGTGTGTGTGCAGTGAGAGATTACACATGTAACACACATCTCAGTGAAGGAGCAGTGCTGTGTATTACAGTGTGTGTACAGTGAGAGATTACACATGTAACACACATCTCAGTGATGGAGCTGCGCTGTGTATTACAGTGTGTGTGCAGTGAGAGATTACACATGTAACACACATCTCAGTGAAGGAGCTGCGCTGTGTATTACAGTGTGTGTGCAGTGAGAGATTACACATGTAACACATCTCAGTGATGGAGCTGCGCTGTGTATTACAGTGTGTGTGCAGTGAGAGATTACACATGTAACACACATCTCAGTGAAGGAGCAGTGCTGTGTATTACAGTGTGTGTACAGTGAGAGATTACACATGTAACACACATCTCAGTGAAGGAGCTGCGCTGTGTATTACAGTGTGTGTGCAGTGAGAGATTACACATGTAACACACATCTCAGTGATGGAGCTGCGCTGTGTATTACAGTGTGTGTACAGTGAGAGATTACATATGTAACACATCTCAGTGAAGGAGCTGCGCTGTGTATTACAGTGTGTGTGCAGTGAGAGATTACACATGTAACACACATCTCAGTGAAGGAGCTGCGCTGTGTATTACAGTGTGTGTGCAGTGAGAGATTACACATGTAACACACATCTCAGTGAAGGAGCTGCGCTGTGTATTACAGTGTGTGTACAGTGAGAGATTACACATGTAACACACATCTCAGTGAAGGAGCTGCGCTGTGTATTACAGTGTGTGTGCAGTGAGAGATTACACATGTAACACACATCTCAGTGATGGAGCAGTGCTGTGTATTACAGTGTGTGTGCAGTGAGAGATTACACATGTAACACATCTCAGTGAAGGAGCTGCGCTGTGTATTACAGTGTGTGTGCAGTGAGAGATTACACATGTAACACACATCTCAGTGAAGGAGCTGCGCTGTGTATTACAGTGTGTGTACAGTGAGAGATTACACATGTAACACATCTCAGTGATGGAGCTGCGCTGTGTATTACAGTGTGTGTGCAGTGAGAGATTACACATGTAACACACATCTCAGTGAAGGAGCAGTGCTGTGTATTACAGTGTGTGTACAGTGAGAGATTACACATGTAACACATCTCAGTGATGGAGCTGTGCTGTGTATTACAGTGTGTGTGCAGTGAGAGATTACACATGTAACACACATCTCAGTGATGGAGCAGTGCTGTGTATTACAGTGTGTGTACAGTGAGAGATTACACATGTAACACATCTCAGTGATGGAGCTGTGCTGTGTATTACAGTGTGTGTGCAGTGAGAGATTACACATGTAACACACATCTCAGTGATGGAGCAGTGCTGTGTATTACAGTGTGTGTACAGTGAGAGATTACACATGTAACACATCTCAGTGATGGAGCTGCGCTGTGTATTACAGTGTGTGTGCAGTGAGAGATTACACATGTAACACATCTCAGTGAAGGAGCTGCGCTGTGTATTACAGTGTGTGTGCAGTGAGAGATTACACATGTAACACACATCTCAGTGAAGGAGCAGTGCTGTGTATTACAGTGTGTGTACAGTGAGAGATTACACATGTAACACATCTCAGTGAAGGAGCTGCGCTGTGTATTACAGTGTGTGTACAGTGAGAGATTACACATGTAACACACATCTCAGTGATGGAGCAGTGCTGTGTATTACAGTGTGTGTACAGTGAGAGATTACACATGTAACACACATCTCAGTGAAGGAGCTGCGCTGTGTATTACAGTGTGTGTGCAGTGAGAGATTACACATGTAACACATCTCAGTGAAGGAGCTGCGCTGTGTATTACAGTGTGTGCAGTGAGAGATTACACATGTAACACATCTCAGTGAAGGAGCTGCGCTGTGTATTACAGTGTGTGTGCAGTGAGAGATTACACATGTAACACATCTCAGTGAAGGAGCTGCGCTGTGTATTACAGTGTGTGTGCAGTGAGAGATTACACATGTAACACATCTCAGTGATGGAGCTGCGCTGTGTATTACAGTGTGTGTGCAGTGAGAGATTACACATGTAACACATCTCAGTGATGGAGCTGCGCTGTGTATTACAGTGTGTGTACAGTGAGAGATTACACATGTAACACACATCTCAGTGATGGAGCTGTGCTGTGTATTACAGTGTGTGTACAGTGAGAGATTACACATGTAACACACATCTCAGTGATGGAGCTGCGCTGTGTATTACAGTGTGTGTGCAGTGAGAGATTACACATGTAACACACATCTCAGTGAAGGAGCTGCGCTGTGTATTACAGTGTGTGTGCAGTGAGAGATTACACATGTAACACACATCTCAGTGAAGGAGCAGTGCTGTGTATTACAGTGTGTGTGCAGTGAGAGATTACACATGTAACACATCTCAGTGAAGGAGCTGCGCTGTGTATTACAGTGTGTGTGCAGTGAGAGATTACACATGTAACACACATCTCAGTGAAGGAGCTGCGCTGTGTATTACAGTGTGTGTGCAGTGAGAGATTACACATGTAACACACATCTCAGTGAAGGAGCTGCGCTGTGTATTACAGTGTGTGTGCAGTGAGAGATTACACATGTAACACACATCTCAGTGAAGGAGCTGCGCTGTGTATTACAGTGTGTGTACAGTGAGAGATTACACATGTAACACACATCTCAGTGAAGGAGCTGCGCTGTGTATTACAGTGTGTGTGCAGTGAGAGATTACACATGTAACACACATCTCAGTGATGGAGCAGTGCTGTGTATTACAGTGTGTGTGCAGTGAGAGATTACACATGTAACACATCTCAGTGAAGGAGCTGCGCTGTGTATTACAGTGTGTGTGCAGTGAGAGATTACACATGTAACACACATCTCAGTGAAGGAGCTGCGCTGTGTATTACAGTGTGTGCAGTGAGAGATTACACATGTAACACATCTCAGTGAAGGAGCAGTGCTGTGTATTACAGTGTGTGTACAGTGAGAGATTACACATGTAACACATCTCAGTGATGGAGCTGCGCTGTGTATTACAGTGTGTGTGCAGTGAGAGATTACACATGTAACACACATCTCAGTGAAGGAGCTGCGCTGTGTATTACAGTGTGTGTGCAGTGAGAGATTACACATGTAACACACATCTCAGTGAAGGAGCTGTGCTGTGTATTACAGTGTGTGTGCAGTGAGAGATTACACATGTAACACACATCTCAGTGAAGGAGCTGCGCTGTGTATTACAGTGTGTGTGCAGTGAGAGATTACACATGTAACACATCTCTGAAGGAGCTGCGCTGTGTATTACAGTGTGTGTGCAGTGAGAGATTACACATGTAACACACATCTCAGTGATGGAGCAGTGCTGTGTATTACAGTGTGTGTGCAGTGAGAGATTACACATGTAACACATCTCAGTGAAGGAGCTGTGCTGTGTATTACAGTGTGTGTGCAGTGAGAGATTACACATGTAACACATCTCAGTGAAGGAGCTGCGCTGTGTATTACAGTGTGTGTGCAGTGAGAGATTACACATGTAACACACATCTCAGTGATGGAGCAGTGCTGTGTATTACAGTGTGTGTGCAGTGAGAGATTACACATGTAACACATCTCAGTGATGGAGCTGTGCTGTGTATTACAGTGTGTGTGCAGTGAGAGATTACACATGTAACACATCTCAGTGATGGAGCTGCGCTGTGTATTACAGTGTGTGTGCAGTGAGAGATTACACATGTAACACATCTCAGTGATGGAGCTGCGCTGTGTATTACAGTGTGTGTGCAGTGAGAGATTACACATGTAACACATCTCAGTGATGGAGCTGCGCTGTGTATTACAGTGTGTGTACAGTGAGAGATTACACATGTAACACACATCTCAGTGATGGAGCTGCGCTGTGTATTACAGTGTGTGTGCAGTGAGAGATTACACATGTAACACACATCTCAGTGATGGAGCTGCGCTGTGTATTACAGTGTGTGTACAGTGAGAGATTACACATGTAACACATCTCAGTGATGGAGCTGCGCTGTGTATTACAGTGTGTGTGCAGTGAGAGATTACACATGTAACACATCTCAGTGATGGAGCTGCGCTGTGTATTACAGTGTGTGTGCAGTGAGAGATTACACATGTAACACATCTCAGTGATGGAGCTGTGCTGTGTATTACAGTGTGTGTACAGTGAGAGATTACACATGTAACACACATCTCAGTGATGGAGCTGCGCTGTGTATTACAGTGTGTGTGCAGTGAGAGATTACACATGTAACACATCTCAGTGATGGAGCAGTGCTGTGTATTACAGTGTGTGTGCAGTGAGAGATTACACATGTAACACACATCTCAGTGAAGGAGCTGCGCTGTGTATTACAGTGTGTGTGCAGTGAGAGATTACACATGTAACACATCTCAGTGATGGAGCAGTGCTGTGTATTACAGTGTGTGTGCAGTGAGAGATTACACATGTAACACACATCTCAGTGAAGGAGCTGCGCTGTGTATTACAGTGTGTGTGCAGTGAGAGATTACACATGTAACACATCTCAGTGATGGAGCTGCGCTGTGTATTACAGTGTGTGTACAGTGAGAGATTACACATGTAACACATCTCAGTGAAGGAGCTGTGCTGTGTATTACAGTGTGTGTGCAGTGAGAGATTACACATGTAACACACATCTCAGTGAAGGAGCTGTGCTGTGTATTACAGTGTGTGTACAGTGAGAGATTACACATGTAACACATCTCAGTGATGGAGCAGTGCTGTGTATTACAGTGTGTGTGCAGTGAGAGATTACACATGTAACACATCTCAGTGAAGGAGCTGTGCTGTGTATTACAGTGTGTGTGCAGTGAGAGATTACACATGTAACACACATCTCAGTGAAGGAGCTGCGCTGTGTATTACAGTGTGTGTGCAGTGAGAGATTACACATGTAACACACATCTCAGTGAAGGAGCTGTGCTGTGTATTACAGTGTGTGTGCAGTGAGAGATTACACATGTAACACACATCTCAGTGAAGGAGCTGCGCTGTGTATTACAGTGTGTGTGCAGTGAGAGATTACACATGTAACACACATCTCAGTGATGGAGCTGCGCTGTGTATTACAGTGTGTGTACAGTGAGAGATTACACATGTAACACATCTCAGTGATGGAGCTGCGCTGTGTATTACAGTGTGTGTGCAGTGAGAGATTACACATGTAACACACATCTCAGTGAAGGAGCTGCGCTGTGTATTACAGTGTGTGTGCAGTGAGAGATTACACATGTAACACACATCTCAGTGATGGAGCTGCGCTGTGTATTACAGTGTGTGTGCAGTGAGAGATTACACATGTAACACACATCTCAGTGAAGGAGCTGCGCTGTGTATTACAGTGTGTGTGCAGTGAGAGATTACACATGTAACACACATCTCAGTGATGGAGCTGCGCTGTGTATTACAGTGTGTGTACAGTGAGAGATTACACATGTAACACACATCTCAGTGAAGGAGCTGCGCTGTGTATTACAGTGTGTGTACAGTGAGAGATTACACATGTAACACATCTCAGTGATGGAGCTGCGCTGTGTATTACAGTGTGTGTGCAGTGAGAGATTACACATGTAACACATCTCAGTGAAGGAGCTGTGCTGTGTATTACAGTGTGTGTACAGTGAGAGATTACACATGTAACACACATCTCAGTGATGGAGCTGCGCTGTGTATTACAGTGTGTGTACAGTGAGAGATTACACATGTAACACACATCTCAGTGATGGAGCTGCGCTGTGTATTACAGTGTGTGTACAGTGAGAGATTACACATGTAACACATCTCAGTGAAGGAGCTGTGCTGTGTATTACAGTGTGTGTGCAGTGAGAGATTACACATGTAACACATCTCAGTGAAGGAGCTGTGCTGTGTATTACAGTGTGTGTGCAGTGAGAGATTACACATGTAACACACATCTCAGTGAAGGAGCTGCGCTGTGTATTACAGTGTGTGTGCAGTGAGAGATTACACATGTAACACACATCTCAGTGAAGGAGCTGCGCTGTGTATTACAGTGTGTGTACAGTGAGAGATTACACATGTAACACACATCTCAGTGATGGAGCTGCGCTGTGTATTACAGTGTGTGTGCAGTGAGAGATTACACATGTAACACACATCTCAGTGATGGAGCTGCGCTGTGTATTACAGTGTGTGTGCAGTGAGAGATTACACATGTAACACATCTCAGTGATGGAGCTGCGCTGTGTATTACAGTGTGTGTGCAGTGAGAGATTACACATGTAACACATCTCAGTGATGGAGCTGCGCTGTGTATTACAGTGTGTGTGCAGTGAGAGATTACACATGTAACACACATCTCAGTGAAGGAGCTGTGCTGTGTATTACAGTGTGTGTGCAGTGAGAGATTACACATGTAACACACATCTCAGTGAAGGAGCTGCGCTGTGTATTACAGTGTGTGTGCAGTGAGAGATTACACATGTAACACACATCTCAGTGATGGAGCTGCGCTGTGTATTACAGTGTGTGTGCAGTGAGAGATTACACATGTAACACACATCTCAGTGATGGAGCTGCGCTGTGTATTACAGTGTGTGCAGTGAGAGATTACACATGTAACACATCTCAGTGAAGGAGCAGTGCTGTGTATTACAGTGTGTGTACAGTGAGAGATTACACATGTAACACATCTCAGTGATGGAGCTGCGCTGTGTATTACAGTGTGTGTGCAGTGAGAGATTACACATGTAACACACATCTCAGTGAAGGAGCTGCGCTGTGTATTACAGTGTGTGTGCAGTGAGAGATTACACATGTAACACACATCTCAGTGAAGGAGCTGTGCTGTGTATTACAGTGTGTGTGCAGTGAGAGATTACACATGTAACACACATCTCAGTGAAGGAGCTGCGCTGTGTATTACAGTGTGTGTGCAGTGAGAGATTACACATGTAACACATCTCTGAAGGAGCTGCGCTGTGTATTACAGTGTGTGTGCAGTGAGAGATTACACATGTAACACACATCTCAGTGATGGAGCAGTGCTGTGTATTACAGTGTGTGTGCAGTGAGAGATTACACATGTAACACATCTCAGTGAAGGAGCTGTGCTGTGTATTACAGTGTGTGTGCAGTGAGAGATTACACATGTAACACATCTCAGTGAAGGAGCTGCGCTGTGTATTACAGTGTGTGTGCAGTGAGAGATTACACATGTAACACACATCTCAGTGATGGAGCAGTGCTGTGTATTACAGTGTGTGTGCAGTGAGAGATTACACATGTAACACATCTCAGTGATGGAGCTGTGCTGTGTATTACAGTGTGTGTGCAGTGAGAGATTACACATGTAACACATCTCAGTGATGGAGCTGCGCTGTGTATTACAGTGTGTGTGCAGTGAGAGATTACACATGTAACACATCTCAGTGATGGAGCTGCGCTGTGTATTACAGTGTGTGTGCAGTGAGAGATTACACATGTAACACATCTCAGTGATGGAGCTGCGCTGTGTATTACAGTGTGTGTACAGTGAGAGATTACACATGTAACACACATCTCAGTGATGGAGCTGCGCTGTGTATTACAGTGTGTGTGCAGTGAGAGATTACACATGTAACACACATCTCAGTGATGGAGCTGCGCTGTGTATTACAGTGTGTGTACAGTGAGAGATTACACATGTAACACATCTCAGTGATGGAGCTGCGCTGTGTATTACAGTGTGTGTGCAGTGAGAGATTACACATGTAACACATCTCAGTGATGGAGCTGCGCTGTGTATTACAGTGTGTGTGCAGTGAGAGATTACACATGTAACACATCTCAGTGATGGAGCTGTGCTGTGTATTACAGTGTGTGTACAGTGAGAGATTACACATGTAACACACATCTCAGTGATGGAGCTGCGCTGTGTATTACAGTGTGTGTGCAGTGAGAGATTACACATGTAACACATCTCAGTGATGGAGCAGTGCTGTGTATTACAGTGTGTGTGCAGTGAGAGATTACACATGTAACACACATCTCAGTGAAGGAGCTGCGCTGTGTATTACAGTGTGTGTGCAGTGAGAGATTACACATGTAACACACATCTCAGTGAAGGAGCTGCGCTGTGTATTACAGTGTGTACAGTGAGAGATTACACATGTAACACATCTCAGTGATGGAGCTGCGCTGTGTATTACAGTGTGTGTGCAGTGAGAGATTACACATGTAACACACATCTCAGTGAAGGAGCTGCGCTGTGTATTACAGTGTGTGTGCAGTGAGAGATTACACATGTAACACACATCTCAGTGAAGGAGCTGTGCTGTGTATTACAGTGTGTGTGCAGTGAGAGATTACACATGTAACACACATCGTCAGTGAAGGAGCTGCGCTGTGTATTACAGTGTGTGTGCAGTGAGAGATTACACATGTAACACACATCTCAGTGATGGAGCTGTGCTGTGTATTACAGTGTGTGTGCAGTGAGAGATTACACATGTAACACACATCTCAGTGAAGGAGCTGTGCTGTGTATTACAGTGTGTGTACAGTGAGAGATTACACATGTAACACATCTCAGTGAAGGAGCTGTGCTGTGTATTACAGTGTGTGTGCAGTGAGAGATTACACATGTAACACACATCTCAGTGATGGAGCTGCGCTGTGTATTACAGTGTGTGTGCAGTGAGAGGATTACACATGTAACCACAATCTCAGTGAAGGAGCTGTGCTGTGTATTACAGTGTGTGTGCAGTGAGAGATTACACATGTAACACACATCTCAGTGAAGGAGCTGCGCTGTGTATTACAGTGTGTGTGCAGTGAGAGATTACACATGTAACACACATCTCAGTGAAGGAGCTGTGCTGTGTATTACAGTGTGTGTGCAGTGAGAGATTACACATGTAACACACATCTCAGTGATGGAGCTGCGCTGTGTATTACAGTGTGTGTACAGTGAGAGATTACACATGTAACACACATCTCAGTGAAGGAGCTGCGCTGTGTATTACAGTGTGTGTACAGTGAGAGATTACACATGTAACACATCTCAGTGATGGAGCTGCGCTGTGTATTACAGTGTGTGTGCAGTGAGAGATTACACATGTAACACATCTCAGTGAAGGAGCTGTGCTGTGTATTACAGTGTGTGTACAGTGAGAGATTACACATGTAACACACATCTCAGTGATGGAGCTGCGCTGTGTATTACAGTGTGTGTACAGTGAGAGATTACACATGTAACACACAATCTCAGTGATGGAGCTGCGCTGTGTATTACAGTGTGTGTACAGTGAGAGATTACACATGTAACACATCTCAGTGAGGAGCTGTGCTGTGTATTACAGTGTGTGTGCAGTGAGAGATTACACATGTAACACATCTCAGTGAAGGAGCTGTGCTGTGTATTACAGTGTGTGTGCAGTGAGAGATTACACATGTAACACACATCTCAGTGAAGGAGCTTGCGCTGTGTATTACAGTGTGTGTGCAGTGAGAGATTACACATGTAACACACATCTCAGTGAAGGAGCTGCGCTGTGTATTACAGTGTGTGTACAGTGAGAGATTACACATGTAACACACATCTCAGTGATGGAGCTGCGCTGTGTATTACAGTGTGTGTGCAGTGAGAGATTACACATGTAACACACATCTCAGTGATGGAGCTGCGCTGTGTATTACAGTGTGTGTGCAGTGAGAGATTACACATGTAACACATCTCAGTGTGATGGAGCTGCGCTGTGTATTACAGTGTGTGTGCAGTGAGAGATTACACATGTAACACATCTCAGTGATGGAGCTGCGCTGTGTATTACAGTGTGTGTGCAGTGAGAGATTACACATGTAACACACATCTCAGTGAAGGAGCTGTGCTGTGTATTACAGTGTGTGTGCAGTGAGAGATTACACATGTAACACACATCTCAGTGAAGGAGCTGCGCTGTGTATTACAGTGTGTGTGCAGTGAGAGATTACACATGTAACACACATCTCAGTGATGGAGCTGCGCTGTGTATTACAGTGTGTGTGCAGTGAGAGATTACACATGTAACACACATCTCAGTGATGGAGCTGCGCTGTGTATTACAGTGTGTGTGCAGTGAGAGATTACACATGTAACACATCTCAGTGAAGGAGCTGCGCTGTGTATTACAGTGTGTGTGCAGTGAGAGATTACACATGTACACACATCTCAGTGATGGAGCAGTGCTGTGTATTACAGTGTGTGTGCAGTGAGAGATTACACATGTAACACATCTCAGTGAAGGAGCAGTGCTGTGTATTACAGTGTGTGTGCAGTGAGAGATTACACATGTAACACACATCTCAGTGATGGAGCTGCGCTGTGTATTACAGTGTGTGTGCAGTGAGAGATTACACATGTAACACATCTCAGTGATGGAGCTGCGCTGTGTATTACAGTGTGTGTGCAGTGAGAGATTACACATGTAACACACATCTCAGTGATGGAGCAGTGCTGTGTATTACAGTGTGTGTGCAGTGAGAGATTACACATGTAACACACATCTCAGTGAAGGAGCTGCGCTGTGTATTACAGTGTGTGTTGCAGTGAGAGATTACACATGTAACACACATCTCAGTGATGGAGCAGTGCTGTGTATTACAGTGTGTGTGCAGTGAGAGATTACACATGTAACACACATCTCAGTGAAGGAGCTGCGCTGTGTATTACAGTGTGTGTGCAGTGAGAGATTACACATGTAACACACATCTCAGTGATGGAGCAGTGCTGTGTATTACAGTGTGTGTGCAGTGAGAGATTACACATGTAACACATCTCAGTGAAGGAGCTGCGCTGTGTATTACAGTGTGTGTGCAGTGAGAGATTACACATGTAACACACATCTCAGTGATGGAGCTGCGCTGTGTATTACAGTGTGTGTGCAGTGAGAGATTACACATGTAACACACATCTCAGTGAAGGAGCTGCGCTGTGTATTACAGTGTGTGTACAGTGAGAGATTACACATGTAACACATCTCAGTGAAGGAGCAGTGCTGTGTATTACAGTTGTGTGTGCAGTGAGAGATTACACATGTAAACACATCTCAGTGATGGAGCTGCGCTGTGTATTACAGTGTGTGTGCAGTGAGAGATTACACATGTAACACACATCTCAGTGATGGAGCTGCGCTGTGTATTACAGTGTGTGTACAGTGAGAGATTACACATGTAACACATCTCAGTGATGGAGCTGCGCTGTGTATTACAGTGTGTGTACAGTGAGAGATTACACATGTAACACACATCTCAGTGATGGAGCTGCGCTGTGTATTACAGTGTGTGTACAGTGAGAGATTACACATGTAACACACATCTCAGTGATGGAGCTGCGCTGTGTATTACAGTGTGTGTACAGTGAGAGATTACACATGTAACACACATCTCAGTGATGGAGCTGCGCTGTGTATTACAGTGTGTGTACAGTGAGAGATTACACATGTAACACATCTCAGTGATGGAGCTGCGCTGTGTATTACAGTGTGTGCAGTGAGAGATTACACATGTAACACACATCTCAGTGATGGAGCTGCGCTGTGTATTACAGTGTGTGTGCAGTGAGAGATTACACATGTAACACATCTCAGTGAAGGAGCTGCGCTGTGTATTACAGTGTGTGTGCAGTGAGAGATTACACATGTAACACACATCTCAGTGAAGGAGCTGCGCTGTGTATTACAGTGTGTGTGCAGTGAGAGATTACACATGTAACACACATCTCAGTGATGGAGCTGCGCTGTGTATTACAGTGTGTGTACAGTGAGAGATTACACATGTAACACATCTCAGTGATGGAGCTGCGCTGTGTATTACAGTGTGTGCAGTGAGAGATTACACATGTAACACACATCTCAGTGATGGAGCTGCGCTGTGTATTACAGTGTGTGTGCAGTGAGAGATTACACATGTAACACACATCTCAGTGAAGGAGCTGCGCTGTGTATTACAGTGTGTGTGCAGTGAGAGATTACACATGTAACACACATCTCAGTGATGGAGCTGCGCTGTGTATTACAGTGTGTGTGCAGTGAGAGATTACACATGTAACACATCTCAGTGAAGGAGCAGTGCTGTGTATTACAGTGTGTGTGCAGTGAGAGATTACACATGTAACACATCTCAGTGATGGAGCTGTGCTGTGTATTACAGTGTGTGTGCAGTGAGAGATTACACATGTAACACACATCTCAGTGATGGAGCTGCGCTGTGTATTACAGTGTGTGTGCAGTGAGAGATTACACATGTAACACACATCTCAGTGAAGGAGCTGCGCTGTGTATTACAGTGTGTGTGCAGTGAGAGATTACACATGTAACACACATCTCAGTGATGGAGCTGCGCTGTGTATTACAGTGTGTGTGCAGTGAGAGATTACACATGTAACACACATCTCAGTGAAGGAGCTGCGCTGTGTATTACAGTGTGTGTGCAGTGAGAGATTACACATGTAAACACACATCTCAGTGATGGAGCTGCGCTGTGTATTACAGTGTGTGTGCAGTGAGAGATTACACATGTAACACATCTCAGTGATGGAGCTGCGCTGTGTATTACAGTGTGTGTGCAGTGAGAGATTACACATGTAACACACATCTCAGTGAAGGAGCTGCGCTGTGTATTACAGTGTGTGTGCAGTGAGAGATTACACATGTAACACACATCTCAGTGATGGAGCTGCGCTGTGTATTACAGTGTGTGTACAGTGAGAGATTACACATGTAACACACATCTCAGTGAAGGAGCTGCGCTGTGTATTACAGTGTGTGTAGCAGTGAGAGATTACACATGTAACACACATCTCAGTGATGGAGCTGCGCTGTGTATTACAGTGTGTGTACAGTGAGAGATTACACATGTAACACACATCTCAGTGAAGGAGCTGTGCTGTGTATTACAGTGTGTGTGCAGTGAGAGATTACACATGTAACACACATCTCAGTGATGGAGCTGCGCTGTGTATTACAGTGTGTGTACAGTGAGAGATTACACATGTAACACACATCTCAGTGATGGAGCTGCGCTGTGTATTACAGTGTGTGTGCAGTGAGAGATTACACATGTAACACACATCTCAGTGAAGGAGCTGCGCTGTGTATTACAGTGTGTGTGCAGTGAGAGATTACACATGTAACACACATCTCAGTGATGGAGCTGCGCTGTGTATTACAGTGTGTGTGCAGTGAGAGATTACACATGTAACACATCTCAGTGATGGAGCAGTGCTGTGTATTACAGTGTGTGTGCAGTGAGAGATTACACATGTAACACACATCTCAGTGATGGAGCTGCGCTGTGTATTACAGTGTGTGTGCAGTGAGAGATTACACATGTAACACATCTCAGTGATGGAGCTGTGCTGTGTATTACAGTGTGTGTGCAGTGAGAGATTACACATGTAACACACATCTCAGTGATGGAGCTGCGCTGTGTATTACAGTGTGTGTACAGTGAGAGATTACACATGTAACACACATCTCAGTGATGGAGCTGCGCTGTGTATTACAGTGTGTGTGCAGTGAGAGATTACACATGTAACACACATCTCAGTGAAGGAGCTGCGCTGTGTATTACAGTGTGTGTGCAGTGAGAGATTACACATGTAACCACATCTCAGTGATGGAGCTGCGCTGTGTATTACAGTGTGTGTACAGTGAGAGATTACACATGTAACCCACACATCTCAGTGATGGAGCTGCGCTGTGTATTACAGTGTGTGTACAGTGAGAGATTACACATGTAACACACATCTCAGTGAAGGAGCTGCGCTGTGTATTACAGTGTGTGTGCAGTGAGAGATTACACATGTAACACACATCTCAGTGAAGGAGCTGCGCTGTGTATTACAGTGTGTGTGCAGTGAGAGATTACACATGTAACACATCTCAGTGAAGGAGCTGCGCTGTGTATTACAGTGTGTGTGCAGTGAGAGATTACACATGTAACACCATCTCAGTGAAGGAGCTGCGCTGTGTATTACAGTGTGTGTGCAGTGAGAGATTACACATGTAACACACATCTCAGTGAAGGAGCTGTGCTGTGTATTACAGTGTGTGTGCAGTGAGAGATTACACATGTAACACACATCTCAGTGAAGGAGCTGCGCTGTGTATTACAGTGTGTGTGCAGTGAGAGATTACACATGTAACACACATCTCAGTGATGGAGCTGCGCTGTGTATTACAGTGTGTGTGCAGTGAGAGATTACACATGTAACACACATCTCAGTGATGGAGCTGCGCTGTGTATTACAGTGTGTGTGCAGTGAGAGATTACACATGTAAACACATCTCAGTGATGGAGCTGCGCTGTGTATTACAGTGTGTGTGCAGTGAGAGATTACACATGTAACACAATCTCAGTGATGGAGCAGTGCTGTGTATTACAGTGTGTGTGCAGTGAGAGATTACACATGTAACACATCTCAGTGAAGGAGCTGCGCTGTGTATTACAGTGTGTGTGCAGTGAGAGATTACACATGTAACACACATCTCAGTGATGGAGCTGCGCTGTGTATTACAGTGTGTGTGCAGTGAGAGATTACACATGTAACACATCTCAGTGATGGAGCTGCGCTGTGTATTACAGTGTGTGTGCAGTGAGAGATTACACATGTAACACACATCTCAGTGATGGAGCAGTGCTGTGTATTACAGTGTGTGTGCAGTGAGAGATTACACATGTAACACACATCTCAGTGAAGGAGCTGCGCTGTGTATTACAGTGTGTGTGCAGTGAGAGATTACACATGTAACACACATCTCAGTGATGGAGCAGTGCTGTGTATTACAGTGTGTGTGCAGTGAGAGATTACACATGTAACACACATCTCAGTGAAGGAGCTGCGCTGTGTATTACAGTGTGTGTGCAGTGAGAGATTTACACATGTAACACACATCTCAGTGATGGAGCAGTGCTGTGTATTACAGTGTGTGTGCAGTGAGAGATTACACATGTAACACATCTCAGTGAAGGAGCTGCGCTGTGTATTACAGTGTGTGTGCAGTGAGAGATTACACATGTAACACACATCTCAGTGATGGAGCTGCGCTGTGTATTACAGTGTGTGTGCAGTGGAGAGATTACACATGTAACACACATCTCAGTGAAGGAGCTGCGCTGTGTATTACAGTGTGTGTACAGTGAGAGATTACACATGTAACACATCTCAGTGAAGGAGCAGTGCTGTGTATTACAGTGTGTGTGCAGTGAGAGATTACACATGTAACACATCTCAGTGATGGAGCTGCGCTGTGTATTACAGTGTGTGTGCAGTGAGAGATTACACATGTAACACACATCTCAGTGATGGAGCTGCGCTGTGTATTACAGTGTGTGTACAGTGAGAGATTACACATGTAAACACATCTCAGTGATGGAGCTGCGCTGTGTATTACAGTGTGTGTACAGTGAGAGATTACACATGTAACACACATCTCAGTGATGGAGCTGCGCTGTGTATTACAGTGTGTGTACAGTGAGAGATTACACATGTAACACACATCTCAGTGATGGAGCTGCGCTGTGTATTACAGTGTGTGTACAGTGAGAGATTACACATGTAACACACATCTCAGTGATGGAGCTGCGCTGTGTATTACAGTGTGTGTACAGTGAGAGATTACACATGTAACACATCTCAGTGATGGAGCTGCGCTGTGTATTACAGTGTGTGCAGTGAGAGATTACACATGTAACACACATCTCAGTGATGGAGCTGCGCTGTGTATTACAGTGTGTGTACAGTGAGAGATTACACATGTAACACATCTCAGTGAAGGAGCTGCGCTGTGTATTACAGTGTGTGTGCAGTGAGAGATTACACATGTAACACACATCTCAGTGAAGGAGCTGCGCTGTGTATTACAGTGTGTGTACAGTGAGAGATTACACATGTAACACACATCTCAGTGATGGAGCTGCGCTGTGTATTACAGTGTGTGTACAGTGAGAGATTACACATGTAACACATCTCAGTGATGGAGCTGCGCTGTGTATTACAGTGTGTGCAGTGAGAGATTACACATGTAACACACATCTCAGTGATGGAGCTGCGCTGTGTATTACAGTGTGTGTGCAGTGAGAGATTACACATGTAACACACATCTCAGTGAAGGAGCTGCGCTGTGTATTACAGTGTGTGTGCAGTGAGAGATTACACATGTAACACACATCTCAGTGATGGAGCTGCGCTGTGTATTACAGTGTGTGTGCAGTGAGAGATTACACATGTAACACATCTCAGTGAAGGAGCAGTGCTGTGTATTACAGTGTGATGTGCAGTGAGAGATTACACATGTAAACACATCTCAGTGATGGAGCTGTGCTGTGTATTTACAGTGTGTGTACAGTGAGAGATTACACATGTAACACACATCTCAGTGATGGAGCTGCGCTGTGTATTACAGTGTGTGTACAGTGAGAGATTACACATGTAACACACATCTCAGTGATGGAGCTGCGCTGTGTATTACAGTGTGTGTGCAGTGAGAGATTACACATGTAACACATCTCAGTGATGGAGCTGCGCTGTGTATTACAGTGTGTGTGCAGTGAGAGATTACACATGTAACACATCTCAGTGAAGGAGCTGCGCTGTGTATTACAGTGTGTGTGCAGTGAGAGATTACACATGTAACACACATCTCAGTGATGGAGCTGCGCTGTGTATTACAGTGTGTGTACAGTGAGAGATTACACATGTACACACATCTCAGTGAAGGAGCTGTGCTGTGTATTACAGTGTGTGTGCAGTGAGAGATTACACATGTAACACACATCTCAGTGATGGAGCTGCGCTGTGTATTACAGTGTGTGTACAGTGAGAGATTACACATGTAACACACATCTCAGTGATGGAGCTGCGCTGTGTATTACAGTGTGTGTGCAGTGAGAGATTACACATGGTAACACACATCTCAGTGAAGGAGCTGCGCTGGTGTATTACAGTGTGTGTGCAGTGAGAGATTACACATGTAACACACATCTCAGTGATGGAGCTGCGCTGTGTATTACAGTGTGTGTGCAGTGAGAGATTACACATGTAACACATCTCAGTGATGGAGCAGTGCTGTGTATTACAGTGTGTGTGCAGTGAGAGATTACACATGTAACACACATCTCAGTGATGGAGCTGCGCTGTGTATTACAGTGTGTGTGCAGTGAGAGATTACACATGTAACACATCTCAGTGATGGAGCAGTGCTGTGTATTACAGTGTGTGTGCAGTGAGAGATTACACATGTAACACACAATCTCAGTG
>NC_086454.1:324305814-324428314 GCF_028390025.1 Pseudophryne corroboree
GAGCCTACAGATACAGTTTTCTTCAGCTAATAATCCTTAAAAGAAAAATGTTTACAAATAACATGGCTGCTAGATCGTTTCCGGTACTCGCCTTTGCTTGGTGATTGGGTTGCTATTGGAAATTTACACCTCCATCTTTATCATCAGGACCTTTCTGGATCCTTTCACGACCTCACTGATACTCTCCCCGGAACAGACTGTTCTGGTCAACATCATGGTCAACAGGAAAATCCAGATCACAGTCTCTTGGGGCAAGTCCATCTTACAGGAGGAGAAAAGAAGAAATTTGTAATGGGGGTACAGAAAATCAGTTTGAGGGGGAGAGAAACTTGTTACGATAATTAGTTCTCTCGTCTTGTTGTTCTTCTTGTTCTGCTGTCTTCTCAAAGGTGCTGTCTCTCAGTCTTCCAAACGAACATTCTGGTGATGCAATATTCCCTCCAAACCAGCGATCTTTCTGTAAGGAGCAAAAATCTTGCATTACCATTTGTCTAACTGATGGGTGACATACCATCTTTAAAACATGAAAGCATGAGTGAGAAGAGAGAGAAAACAACAACAGCAAAAAAAACAAAGAGAGAGAACAATTTATGTGCATGTGTATATTACTTAAATCAACAATAGCCATCAATAGGAAAAGAGGAAAAAAAAAAAAAAAAATTTTTTCAAACATTTCAAAACACTGTCAGATCATCAGGCTGTCATATCTACATGTCCAATGGTTTCCTTGCGCAGTCCCTCCCCCCAGCACTTCCATATTCCATTGTCTGTATCTGGCCAGAATACATTGGTGCGGATAGGTCATGCTGGGGTTTGGTAGACTTCTGCAAAGACCAAGTATGTATGCAATGTTTGAATCCTACCAATAATCGTCAGAGATGGGGAGAGAGAAAACGAAACATTTCACAGATACATTTACAACGTTTCACCCGGTCATTCCTGTGTTTTCAGGGAATGACCTCCCAATTTATTAACTATAACCTCAGGCTTACCATCAGTCCTAATGATCACCTTTCCTGACTGCACATTATGGGTGTGGGCCAAAATTTTTCCTATATGATCCCTGATTATAATTTTGTGTGTTATAACTTTGCTCATTTCTTGGTCTAGGGGGTCTGACTTTATGTGGGTTATTACAGTTGCTGGCATAATGCCCTTCTCTTCTACAATTATAACAAATCCTTGGTTTCCTCCAAGTGTCAATGACCTGAGGTCTTGGTTGATTTGATGCCTCCTCAAACGCTCGGATGCTCATCGCCATCAACCGTTCTCCCTGCGCTTCCCTGGTTCTTTGGATATTGCGGTCATGCTCGATAGCGGACTCTCTTAATGCAGCCACCGAGATGCCTCTCCAGTGAGGTATGGAGGTTTGTACCCTGATTTTTAGTGTGTCTTTTAAGCTGTCCATTAATACAGACACAGCTACCTCTCTGTGGTGTACGTTAGTGTCAATGTCATCTATACCCGTGTACCTAGCCATATCCTGCAGAGCCCGGTGAAAATACTCTGATGCGGATTCACCTTCTTTTTGTTTTATTGTAAAGATTTTATTCCATTTTACTACTGTGGGAAAATATTCTTTCAACTGTAGATTGATTCTTTTTACATTATCTTGGTTATACTCGTTTGTTAGTGGCACTTCCTCATCTAGCTTACAATCAGCGATAAATTTCAATGAATCAACATCGGGGGGTAAACATGCCCTCAAAACTGTCCTCCAATCTTTGTTATTTGGCTCTGCAGTATGTCCTAGCACTCTAATGTATCTTTGACAAGCAACTAAGTCTTTCCTGGGATCAGGAAATTCAGACAGAATTGTTCTTAATTCTGTTCGGGAAAAGGGGCAGTACATGGCGATGTTCCTGACGGGGGTGACTCCTGAAGAGTCAGTTTTCCCATTTGGTACTGCAATTACCCTGACAGGATTAAGTCCAGTAACGTCATTCTGAATTGATTCTACAATATGAGGTACATTTGTTTGTGCGTAATGTATAATACCATACGTACCTGTGGACACGACCTCACCTGACCCTCCATTAGGGGGTTTGATTACAGTCTTTACCGATTGGGTCGCGTCCACCTGGATGTCTTGTGTGATGGCTTCTGGAAGAGGTGCCGACATCGTTCTGGGCTCACTTTCTTGTTGGTGTTCCTGAGGAAAGTTTGACATGGGGTGCAACTTGCATAGGTTAATAGTTGTACATTCAACAGTATTACAATTATCTTTGTTACATTTATTACACTTATTCTTATCATCTATACTACAGTTGCTAAGAGCGTTTTTATTGTTCACCCTTGTGCTTTTCTCCGCAACCATAATCCCCTCCATTGCCATGTCTCTCCTCTCAAGATGAAAGTTAGGTATGTAAGTTACATTTCTCTGCATGTCACTTTCCTGTAGCCATATCTGCAAACAATCATCATTTTTAACTCGTTGTTTCCAGGATTTTATGAGACCGATCCTCCGCCTTAAATTATGCAACACCTCTAAGTCAAAACTACCTATCCCGGGAAATGGTGCCTTATCCCCCTCAGTCATTCGTGTCCATTCATCACAAAAGGTCTCAGTGTGGGGACCATACCTCCTCCACATTACTAACCGAGCAGACCCTCGGGGTCTGCAAGCCTCTGGAGTCTGAATCCTGACCTCCGACCGTCTCTGTATTGTGCACTTGGCTGCCATTGTGGACCTTTCTAACACAGAAAAACTTCCTAAAATGCACCAAACACAGAACTTCGTTGGAAATCCTTAAAGCTCTTCCACTGAACTTCTTCTGCTCCGGGTATCTCCGGTCCGCCTTCTAGCAGACACGTGTAGCCGTTGCAGGCCCTATCTTTAGAGATTTTCCTGAGAAAATTCCCTTCCTTTTTCTTTACACAAATCACGCTTGCATGTGCTCCCTACAACACGTATGAGGGCAAGATTTACGCATGGATATACGACCTCATATCACGTTGCGTTATTGGTCACACATACAACCGTGCGGTCCAATCGTACCACTTATAGACACTTGTTGCCCATAAATGGTAGGATCATTGGCCAGAGCGTAATACAACGAAAACTTTATCACACTCTGTTGCACGTTTTCACTTCAGGCCGTGCTCATAGATCACACAGATCACAAAGTCCACAAAGCGGGATTCAATACCGTTTTATCACATAGATCACAAAGTCCACAAAGCGGGATTCAATACACTCATACCGTTTTCAACCCACTATCATTCTTATAGTTTTCTGATCAGAAAAAAATAATTTCCCGTAGTCTGATAGCTCTCCCCAGAGGTGTTGCAGTAAAGTAAGGTATTTAAACTAAGTTTTGGAAAGCTGAAATCAATTTGTGCTATTTATCGCTTTGCGTTATTTACCGCGTTGCGCTACTTATCGCCTGTTGTTTGAGTTACGTGGGCGTACCCAGACGCTCCGTTGCGTAATATACGCTGCGTGCGTCGGCCTTTGGATTGCGTACGCAAGTCTTTGTTAGAGACACGTGTACGCAAAGCAAAGATCCACCGTAACACAATTTATACTTTTATCAATGTAGATGATCCTTGATCATCTACCACACACCACACTGACTTCGCCTTATCTCCCAGGCAAAAACTGTGTGTTTGTCTACACTTTAACTATATTACCTTTACTCAAACTATTGAAATAGCGGCAAATCTCTCTCAGCACGTTTATCAACTATAAACTGGCAAACAGGAGAGTGACATACGAAAATACACAAATGAAAAGGAAATGCAGATATATATGTGTGCGTGCAAGACAGAAAAATAAACAGTTTTAAAAGACACTAGCGTTTTGCTCTTAACTCCGGTTCCCGGATTCCTTCAGCACCCTTTACCTAAGCGAAGCAGACGCTTATCCCGTCAGCACTACGAGGGATACAACCTCCCGCCCTTTGCTGATGGATAATGTCTGCTGATATTACCTAGTGCAGATATGTGAAGGACTGGACGGCCCCCAATTGATAAAGCTAAATATTTATCGTATATAAAACACTTTAAGAGGTCTAAGAACACTGTACGCTATCTACGTAGGAAGTACCGTAAGGGTACGCAAGTTGCGTAGCGATCGCTCAACCGTAGTCGAGACGCTCAAGCGTCACGTTCGCTTACGGCCCAGAGATCACAGGCAGGCACGCTATTGGCTGCCGACTAACGTAATGATTTGCTATAGCGTAGCGGACGCTCGGGACCACGAGGAGATCACCAGCGGTGCAGACGCTCCCAACGTTAAACCTTTATATCTATACCTTTAACAATGAAATACACAGTAAACCTTAGTGTGGTGATAGAGTGTAAGTGCAACCTGGTGTAACCTGATTAACTACAAAGCTGCTTGAGCGTCACCGACGCTCAGGGAATACTTAACACTATAAGAAATACACAGATACCTGGGCTTAGGGTCCAAAACCTATTATATGTATTATGACTATTATACTTGCAAAAGAATCACAGTACAATGCATACACTACAATATAACATAGACTAACTAACCAGATAACTACCCAGGAAATACAATGCAATACAATACAATTACGTTTAAGGGAAAATAAGAGAGGAAAAGGAGAAGAGAGAGAGAGAGAAAGAAATGGCTTACAATAACATCAAGACAATATGATTGCAGAGAAAGCTTACACATGTGAGGAACAATCGCTGCGCAGTCAGTCAATGCTGAGAATCTTTGTTTAGAAAGTACTTGAGCTTACCCATGCTGCCTGTCCCTATATACACAACACCCAGCAACACAATTGTCCCTACAATGCCGCATGGGGCAGAAGCTAGACTCCATTTTGGGAAAACTCCACTTGATTCCAAAGACTACACCACATGGCTGGAAGGGGGAGGGGAAAATACCCGGCAGCAGCCATTTTAGATTTGCAGGCCCAAACACATGGCACTCTCTACTACACCACAATCACATAGCAGAAAACACAAGACTCCATTTATTCCAAAATGTCCAAGCCTCAAAACAATGCATATGTTCTGATTTTACAATTCCAAACAATCTAAATCACCTTTCACAATTTCAATCCAACTTCCTAGAACCATTTTATTAAATCTCCATAGGCAAACAAATACCACAAATGCTATGCTACAGGTTGTCTAATGTTCCACTTCATCACAGACTTCACAGGGCACAAACAAGTTACATTCACACAGCTGCGCAAGCCTCACCATCCCCAAGCCATTTGTTTCTCCAAACCAACCACTCTATGCTTACCCATCATTCCACAACTACCCCACCACAAAACACACATTTAAAACTACTCTATGCCAATAAGCCATGAGATATTGAGATTATGATACTTAGCCTTTTATGCCTGGCGATGATCCAGCCATGCTTCTGAGACCTCTGTTCTGAGTGCACCCACATCACATCTGCTCTCTGTGGCAACCAGCAACACTGACCCCAACCCCCCCCAGACAGGAACTATCCTCCTGTGTGTCTGTTCCTAGGGGAGGGGTCTCTCTCTCTCCTTTGTATATGCTAATCAGGTTCAGCCCTGAAAATCTTAGTAAAGGATTTGCTTGATCGTCCATTGTTCCCAACAAAGTGATTTTAGCTTTTATACATTCAATCATATCTATCCGCTACAATGTCCCACAACTTAATAACAAGTATCAAATTAATCTACGCATTGAGCTGGTTGTTTTAATACCAAACATGATGTCTGGTGCTTGATATTATTATAATTATGTACTGTATGAAATAAGTGTCGAATCCATCTCCGTGCCATGTCCGAGCAAATGCGTGTGTTTCCATATATTGCTGTCCTCGCTGCGCATATTTGCAAGTATAGCGACTTAAATGTGTGTGGTTTGTATGCTCTCTCTATGTAATATTTTTTTTTTGACTTTGACATGAGATACTGCAATGATATAACACTGTTTAACCTTGGTCTGTAAGCTAGCTGTTTGAGCGATTGAGATGCTCAGCAACCCTTAATAACAAATGGTGAGACACACTCCTTGCTAAGGTTCCAACACCTTTACTAACAATATTTAGCTAAGTAAAAGGGAAAAAAACAGTTAACAGTTCATACACTACAGGCTAACATTAAAATCTTACAGAATAACTAAACAGAAATATACACAATAGCGAACGATCGCAAACACAAATACATCGACTAAGAATGAATGGCTAACATTAAAACGGGTAACAAAGTGGCCACAGAGAAGCATACCATACAGGGAACACTCGCTAGCGCAACCGGATCCAGTCCTCCAATTATCAGAGATAAAATAAGAATTTACTTACCGATAATTCTATTTCTCGTAGTCCGTAGTGGATGCTGGGGACTCCGTAAGGACCATGGGGGAATAGCGGCTCCGCAGGAGTCTGGGCACAAAAGTAAAGCTTTAGGACTACCTGGTGTGCACTGGCTCCTCCCCCTATGACCCTCCTCCAAGCCTCAGTTAGGATACTGTGCCCGGACGAGCGTACACAATAAGGAAGGATTTTGAATCCCGGGTAAGACTCATACCAGCCACACCAATCACACCGTATAACTTGTGATCTAAACCCAGTTAACAGCATGATAACAGAGGAGCCTCTAGAAAAGATGGCTCACTACAGCAATAACCCGATTTTTGGTAACAATAACTATGTACCAGTATTGCAGACAATCCGCACTTGGGATGGGCGCCCAGCATCCACTACGGACTACGAGAAATAGAATTATCGGTAAGTAAATTCTTATTTTCTCTGACGTCCTAGTGGATGGTGGGGACTCCGTAAGGACCATGGGGATTATACCAAAGCTCCCAAACGGGCGGGAGAGTGCGGATGACTCTGCAGCACCAAATGAGAGAACTCCAGGTCCTCCTCAGCCAGGGTATCAAATTTGTAGAATTTTACCAACGTATTTGCTCCTGACCAAGTAGCTGCTCGGCAAAGTTGTAAAGCCGAGACCCCTCGGGCAGCCGCCCAAGATGAGCCCACCTTCCTTGTGGAATGGGCTTTTACAGATTTTGGCTGTGGCAGGCCTGCCACAGAATGTGCAAGCTGAATTGTACTACAAATCCAACGAGCAATAGTCTGCTTAGAAGCAGGAGCACCCAGCTTGTTGGGTGCATACAGAATAAACAACGAGTCAGATTTTCTGACTCCAGCCGTCCTGGAAACCTATATTTCCAGGGCCCTGACAACGTCTAGCAACTTGGAGTCCTCCAAGTCCCTAGTAGCCGCAGGCACCACAATAGGTTGATTTAGGTGAAACGCTGAAAACCACCTTAGGGAGAAACTGAGGACAAGTCCTCAATTCCGCCCTGTCCGAATGGAAAATCAGATGCGGGCTTTTACAGGATAAAGCCGCCAATTCTGACACGCATCTGGCCCAGGCCAGGGCCAACAGCATGACCACTTTCCATGTGAGATATTTTAACTCCACATATTTAAGTGGTTCAAACCAATGTGACTTTTGGAACCCAAAAACTACATTTAGATCCCAAGGTGCCACTGGAGGCACAAAAGGAGGCTGTATATACAGTACCCCTTTCACAAACGTCTGAACTTCAGGGACTGAAGCTAGTTCTTTTTGGAAGAAAATTGACAGGGCCGAAATTTGAACCTTAATGGACCCCCATTTCAGGCCCATAGACACTCCTGTTTGCAGGAAATGTAGGAATCGACCTAGTTGAAAATTCCTCCGTCGGGGCCTTACTGGCCTCGCACCACGCAACATATTTTCGCCAAATGCGGTGATAATGTTTTATCTTTCCTGGCTTTGATCAGGATAGGAATGACTTCATCCGGAATGCCTTTCTCCTTCAGGATCCGGCGTTCAACCGCCATGCCGTCAAACGCAGCCGCGGTAAGTCTTGGAACAGACAGGGTCCTTGCTGGAGCAGGTCCCTTCTTAGAGGTAGAGGCCACGGATCCTCCGTGAGCATCTCTTGAAGTTCCGGTTACCAAGTCCTTCTTGGTCAATCCGGAGCCACGAATATAGTGCTTACTCCTCTCCATCTTATAATTCTCAGTACCTTGGGTATGAGAGGCAGAGGAGGGAACACATACACTGACTGGTACACCCACTGTGTTACCAGAGCGTCTACAGCTATTGCCTGAGGGTCCCTTGACCTGGCGCAATACTTGTCGAGTTTTATAAACATGTGGAAGACTTCTGGGTGAAGTCCCCACTCTCCCGGGTGGGGGTCGTGTCTGCTGAGGAAGTCTGCTTCCCAGTTGTCCACTCCCGGAATGAATACTGCTGACAGTGCTATCACATGATTTTCCGCCCAGCGAAGAATCCTTGCAGCTTCTGCCTTGCCCTCCTGCTTCTTGTGTCACCCTGTCTGTTTACGTGGGTGACTGCCGTGATGTTGTCCGAATGGATCAACTCCGGGTGACCTTGAAGCAGAGGTCATGCTGAGCTTAGAGCATTGTAAATGGCCCTTAGCTTCAGGATATTTATCTGAAGTGATGTCTCCAGGCTTGACCATAAGCTCTGGAAATTCCTTCCCTGTGTGACTGCTCCCCAGCCTCGCAGGCTGGCATCCGTGGTCACCAGGACCCAGTCCTGAATGCCGAATCTGCGGCCCTCTAGAAGATGAGCACTCTGCAACCACCACAGGAGAGACACCCTTGTGCTTGATGACAGGGTTATCCGCTGATGCATCTGAAGATGCGACCCGGACCATTTGTCCAGCAGGTCCCACTGGAAAGTTCTTGCGTGGAATCTGCCGAATGGGATTGCTTCGTAGGAAGCCACCATTTTTCCCAGAACCCTTTCATTGATGTACTGAGACTTGGCTCGGTTATAGGAGGTTCCCGACTAGCTCGGATAACTCCCTGACTTTCTCCTCCGGGAGAAACCCCTTTTTCTGGACTGTGTCCAGGATCATCCCTAGGAACAGAAGACGAGTCGTCGGAATCAGCTGCGATTTTGGAATATTGAGAATCCAATCGTGCTGCCGCAACACTACCTGAGATAGTGCTACACCGACCTCCAACTGTTCCCTGGATCTTACCCTTATCAGGGAATCGTCCAAGTAAGGGATAACTAAAATTCCCTTCCTTCGAAAGAGTATCATCATTTCGGCCATTACCTTGGTAAAGACCCGGGGTGCCGTGGACCATCCATACGGCAGCGTCTGAAACTGATAGTGACAGTTCTGTACCACAAACCTGAGGTACCCTTGGTGAGAAGGGTAAATTGGGACACGAAGGTAAGCATCCTTGATATCCCGAGACATCATGTAGTCCCCTTCTTCCAGGTTCGCAATCACTGCTCTGAGTGACTCAATCTTGAATTTGAACCTCCGTATGTAAGTGTTCAAGATTTTAGATTTAGAATCGGTCTCACCGAGCCGTCCGGCTTCGGTACCACAACAGTGTGGAATAATACCCCGTTCCCTGTTGCAGGAGGGGTACCTTGATTATCACCTGCTGGGAATACAGCTTGTGAATGGCTTCCAAAACTGCCTCCCTGTCAGAGGGAGACATCGGTAAAGCCGACTTTAGGAAACGGCGAGGGGGAGACGTCTCGAATTCCAATTTGTACCCCTGAGATATCACCTGAAGGATCCAGGGGTCTAATTGCGAGTGAGCCCACTGCGCGCTGAAATTCATTGAGACGGGCCCCCACCGTGCCTGATTCTGCTTGTAAAGCCCCAGCGTCATACTGAGGGCTTGGCAGAGGCGGGAGAGGGCTTCTGTTCCTGGGAACTGGCTGATTTCTGCAGCCTTTTTCCTCTCCCTCTGTCACGGGGCAGAAATGAGGAACCTTTTGCCCGCTTGCCCACGAAAGGACTGCGCCTGATAATACGGCGTCTTCTTATGTTGAGAGGCGACCTGGGGTACAAACGTGGATTTCCCAGCTGTTGCCGTGGCCACCAGGTCTGAAAGACCGACCCCAAATAACTCCTCCCTTTAATAAGGCAATACTTCCAAATGCCGTTTGGAATCCGCATCACCTGACCACTGTCGTGTCCATAACCCTCTACTGGCAGAAATGGACAACGCACTTAGACTTGATGCCAGTCGGCAAATATTCCGCTGTGCATCACGCATATATAGAAATGCATCCTTTAAAATGCTCTATAGGCAATAATATACTGTCCCTATCTAGGGTATCAATATTTTCAGTCAGGGAATCCGACCACGCCAACCCAGCACTGCACATCCAGGCTGAGGCGATTGCTGGTCGCAGTATAACACCAGTATGTGTGTAAATACATTTTAGGATACCCTCCTGCTTTCTATCCGCAGGATCCTTAAGGGCGGCCATCTCAGGAGAGGGTAGAGCCCTTGTTCTTACAAGCGTGTGAGCGCTTTATCCACCCTAGGGGGTGTTTCCCAACGCACCCTAACCTCTGGCGGGAAAGGATATAATGCCAATAACATTTTAGAAATTATCAGTTGTTATCGGGGGAAACCCACGCATCATCACACACCTCATTTAATTTCTCAGATTCAGGAAAACTACAGGTAGTTTTTCCTCACCGAACATAATACCCCTTTTTGGTGGTACTTGTATTATCAGAAATGTGTTAAACATTTTTCATTGCCTCAATCATGTAACGTGTGGCCCTACTGGAAGTCACATTTGTCTCTTCACCGTCGACACTGGAGTCAGTATCCGTGTCGGCGTCTATATCTGCCATCTGAGGTAACGGGCGCTTTAGAGCCCCTGACGGCCTATGAGACGTCTGGACAGGCACAAGCTGAGTAGCCGGCTGTCTCATGTCAACCACTGTCTTTTATACAGAGCTGACACTGTCACGTAATTCCTTCCAACAGTTCATCCACTCAGGTGTCGACCCCCTAGGGGGTGACATCCCTATTACAGGCAATCTGCTCCGTCTCCACATCATTTTTCTCCTCATACATGTCGACACAAACGTACCGACACACAGCACACACACAGGGAATGCTCTGATAGAGGACAGGACCCCACTAGCCCTTTGGGGAGACAGAGGGAGAGTTTGCCAGCACACACCAGAGCGCTATATATATACAGGGATAACCTTATATATATAAGTGTTTTTCCCCTTATAGCTGCTGTATTTTTAATACTGCGCCTAATTAGTGCCCCCCTCTCTTTTTTAACCCTTTCTGTAGTGTAGTGACTGCAGGGGAGAGCCAGGGAGCTTCCCTCCAACGGAGCTGTGAGGGAAATTGGCGCCAGTGTGCTGAGGAGATAGGCTCCGCCCCCTTCTCGGCGGCCTTATCTCCCGTTTTTCTGTGTATTCTGGCAGGGGTTAAATGCATCCATATAGCCCAGGAGCTATATGTGATGTATTTTTTGCCATCTAAGGTGTTTTTATTGCGTCTCAGGGCGCCCCCCCCCCCCCCAGCGCCCTGCACCCTCAGTGACCGGAGTGTGAAGTGTGCTGAGAGCAATGGCGCACAGCTGCGGTGCTGTGCGCTACCTTATTGAAGACAGGACGTCTTCTGCCGCCGATTTCCCGGACCTCTTCTGTCTTCTGGCTCTGTAAGGGGGCCGGCGGCGCGGCTCTGGGACCCATCCATGGCTGGGCCTGTGATCGGTCCCTCTGGAGCTAATGTCCAGTAGCCTAATAAGCCCAATCCACTCTGCACGCAGGTGAGTTCGCTTCTTCTCCCCTTAGTCCCTCGATGCAGTGAGCCTGTTGCAAGCAGGTCTCACTGAAATTAAAAAAAACCTAAAAACTAAACTTTTCACTAAGCAGCTCAGGAGAGCCACCTAGTGTGCACCCTTCTCGTTCGGGCACAAAAATCTAACTGAGGCTTGGAGGAGGGTCATAGGGGGAGGAGCCAGTGCACACCAGGTAGTCCTAAAGCTTTACTTTTGTGCCCAGACTCCTGCGGAGCCGCTATTCCCCCATGGTCCTTACGGAGTCCCCAGCATTCACTAGGACGTCAGAGAAATGTTGAAGAGAAAGAGTACTGGCCGGTCTGGGGACAGTGACCCTTATATACACAATATACAGTGTACTACAAAGGGCCCTACAATCTTATTGTTCATTGGACACAGGAATGTCCCTCCACATTATAACAAAAGGTCATAGGTTAGTTTGAACAGGTGGGCTGCGACTATATCAAACTGCTCAGGTGGGAGGGAATCTCAGAATTCCCGCCGCATGGATAATGAACCGCAAATATAATAAATGTCCAGAAACTACTAATAGACATAACTATACGCAGGAGTGATTAATCTTTACCTAACCAGCACAGGATTGTTCCTAATAAAATGTTCTTTAGTTAGGTACCAAACACCACTGCTCAAATCCTGTCTGACCCTTCGTATCATGCAAAGAGGAATTCCTCTGTCCAGCGACCTGTTACATTAAACAAACTTACAGTCATTATTAAGGGGAACATTATCTATAAAACATACTATTTGGTTTTATTATTTAACGATTGAGTCGCCCGCTAGACGCACACAAACTCTACTGTAAATGCACATACCACACGCTCGAGCGCATGGCCGAGCAGGCGCCATCACGCAACTGCGAATATGCGCACGCACGGGAGAGAATGTGTACGTGCAGCGGCACGCGCATGGGGTGGATATATGGCAACGTGTAGCATGATATTTTTCCGACTTTGACAGTCCACCCTTTGGCAGTCATCAATAACTGCCACTTCCTAAAACAGTTCAAAAAAGAAAAATATATGTCATAATGTAAATACCATTTTATGATTGGGTAAAGGGAGGAGAGAAGCAGGTGGGAAAAAGGTATGACCTAGTGAGATAGTAGAAGCATGTGTGTATGAATCCATGTTTGAGGGGTCATGTATCATCGTGCCGTACGTGTTTTAAATCAAGCTTCGAGGTATTGCGAAGTATACATTTGAATCCTTCTTATCCCGTATTACGGGTCTGTGGATGGGCTGTCAAACTTTACCGAGCTCTTTTCGGCTTTTGGTTGCAACAAATGGGGGAGCACATTTAGTTGATGATACATGAATGGGGGGATATGTGAGTGCTGATATCTGTATCTATATTCCCTATCGACTATGTATGTCATTACCTGAAGGCTGTAGAGGTGAAGATAAGAAGCAATTATTATAAATGCAGTCGTAAACTATGTGAGTTTAATATGCATTTGATGATTGAGGTCTTGTCTGAAGTCTTGTCTTGATGTACATGTTGTCTGATGTCTCTCGGTGCTTTTGCTATAAATAACGAGCAAAAGTTGTTCCATTGTCCATAAAGTTACAGTCTCTAAAGTATTGGGCTATCGTAAAAGTTAAAGTCACTAGGGATATTGGGGGCTTGTAGCATAGTCCATCAATGGTCTGTATAAAAGAGGTTGTTAAATTCTTCTTCCAAGCGGATGTCTTTGTACCTTGGAGGAAAACAAAGGAGAAACAGGTGAAAGAAACGGACCGTGGAATCACATTTTCATCACAACATTGTCTCTATCGTTGGGTCATAAATCAAATTAGTTGTTGTTATTACAGTGTCCTCGCTCCTTAAACTCATCACCCTGGTGTTGCTTTTACTCTTCGTTAAAACCCGAACGCATCTAAATATCAGGCCAACCAATATGACGACTCCCAGAATACACAAAAGAAATTTCCCTACATCCATAATAATACCTTGGGCCCATTCTCCTAAGCCCGAGAACCAATTTCGTGGGTTCAACCATGACACCCAACTGGTCAGCTTATTACCCACAGCAGCGAGTGTGAGATTGTGTTTCCTTCGAAACTCCCACTTTAATTGTAGAATGTCATCCATCTTTTGGTTTATGACCTCGGCTGGGTCCTCCGTGCTGTTTGTAATGTACGTGCAGCACTTTATTCCATATTGAGTTGCTAGGGTAACACAATACCCGCCTGTCACAGCTGTGAGGTAATTAAGAATCATCCTATGCTGAACCAGTTCTGTTTTGTAGGCTTGTAACTCTTTCCCAGTGTACCTGAATGTGTCGTCATACATTTCGGTGATATTGTCTAATAAATTTGCAAGCGCAGATATATATCTATAATTTATCACTCCTCTGGCGGTACGAGTGATATCTAACGCGAGTAGGAATTGAATCCCGGTGGATTCATGGATCAGATCAGAGGCTGAATGCTCTGTCCTCTCTATCAGGTGCCGTTTAACGACGTGCTCGTAATGAGTGTGAGTATAAGGAGCTTGGGCACTGCGGTGAATATCTTTCATTTTGTTATGGGTTACAGTCATTACTTCAGGCAGTACTTTTCCAATATAGCACAATCCCTCTGAGTTTGGGGCAAGCCACTTATACGCCTTCCTCCCGCATATGAAATATGCATCATCGGGGAGAACATATGGGACGGAGTATGACATTACCATGTTACAAATTTTCCATGTGAAATCTTCTAACCCTAATTCTCCCATCTGTTTAGTACACGTATCAGGTTGTATGATATGTGCACAGTATCCTGGTGATACTTCTCCAACTCGCATAGTCCTACTTCCTAGAGTGTACCTATACCGGAAAAATCTTCCATGGTCGGCTATCTGGCGTATAAGTTCTGTGTCTATGGGCATTCTGTCGGCTCTGTATGAAAAGGTCATGGTTTGATTACTCCATGACACTTCCCAATTTCCCGGCTTTCGGGGATTGGAAATGTTAAAGCATACTAAGGACCTATCCACATGATATTGGTGGAGCTTCAAACTAGGAGGACTAGAGATATTAAACCTCTTGTCCACCGGCCTCCCACCACTTAGCTCAAGTACCTCTCCTACAGTTAAAGGGAATGGTACTAGTCCGGATTTGCTATGACCTTGAGATACTTGAGAGCATACCCAACAGTCTGTCTGGTTTAACACTTTACCCACTAAGGAGTGATAGTCACTCAATGGATGCCGGTCCATGTGGACATTAAAACTGGACTGACATTTCTTGAATCACCCATCCTCAACTATATTGTCACAATGCCTACAAATGCAGTTCTCTTCAGCTAACAATCCTTCACAATTTCTTCTATTGTCAATGCTACCAGATCGTTTTCTGATACTCGCCTTTGCTCGGAGATTATGTTGCTCTTGGAAATTTACGCCTGCATCCTGGTCATCAGAACCCATTCCAGATCCTTTCTCGACCTCCATGGTACTCTCACCGAAACAGACTGCTCTGGTCAACATCATGGTCAACAGGAAAATCCGGATCACAGTCTTTTGGAGCAAGTCCATCTTAGAGGAGTAAAAGGAGAAAAATAAGAAGGGGGAAAGGAAATAGGAGGGAGGTGGGAACTGGAGAAAATAACAAATGGGAAAAAGAAATCTGGCTCGACAAGCTTCTGGTCTTATTATTCTCGGCGCTCAGGTGTCGTCTCAATCCTCCCTGAACAGACACTCTAGTGATACAACCTCTACCGTCTGTTCTTTATCACGGGACCTCTCTGGGTCAGTGACCTTTTTACAATGAGACGAATGGACCCAAGTCTCTCTCTCGGCAACCTTCAATGCTGTTGTGCTGGTCAATAAGACTTGATATGGTCCTTCCCATCTGTCAATAAGGCAACCTGAGCGTAGAAAATTCCGTATCATTACATAATCCCCAGGTTCAATGTCATGACAATTACTGTCTGGCAGATCAGGAATCACCAACTTTAGATTATCATTCTGATTCCTCAATTGCTTACTCATCTTAACCAAATACTTTACGGTTACTTCATTGTTACATTTCAAATCATCCTGGGGGTTAATCATAACATGGGGTTGTCGACCAAACAGAATTTCAAAAGGAGACAGATTAAGAGGGGACCTGGGAGTGGTTCTGATGCTGTATATTACAATTGGCAAAGCTTCGGGCCATAACAGTCCTGTTTCAGTCATTACCTTGCTCAATTTATTTTTAATAGTGCTGTTTACTCTTTCCACCTTCGCACTCGCCTGGGGGCGGTACGGAGTGTGCAGCTTACTATTAATTCCCATCAACTTACACATTGTTTGAAAGACTTCACCTGTAAAATGGGTACCCCTATCACTTTCAATGATTCTAGGGATACCATACCTACAAACAAATTCCTGCACAATTTTCTTTGCAGTAAATACAGCGGTATTTGTGGCCGCGGGAAATGCTTCAACCCAATTTGAGAACACATCAATACAGACCAATACATATTTTAAATTTCTACAAGGTGGCAATTGTATGAAATCAATTTGTATTACCTGAAAAGGGCCATCTGTCGGAGGGATATGGGATGGCTCTGTCGGTATTGCCTTTCCGATATTCTTCCTCAAGCAGGTGAGACATGTCATCGCTCTTTTACCCGCATGGGAAGAAAACCCTGGGGCGCACCAATAAGCTCTTACCAACTTACACATTCCTTCTTTGCCTAGGTGAGTCAGCCCATGTGCCGCTTCTGCTAGACTTGGAAGGTATGCTCTGGGTGCCACTGGCTTACCCTGTCCATCTGTCCAGAGTCCTGAGGACTCCTGGCCATATCCTTTTGACCTCCAAACTGCCTTTTCCTGTGGGGAACACAAATTTTGCATTTCACACAATTTCTGTGTGTTTACAGTATTAAATACCATCAGTTGTGTACTGTCTGTCTGTATGGGGTTACTAGCTGCTGATTTAGCAGCTTCGTCTGCTCGCTGTTACCAAGTGATACCGGGTCTTGGCTATATGTGTGAGCTTTACACTTGATAACAGCTACTCTGTCGGGTTCCTGTATCGCTGTTAGAAGTCTTTTGATGTGGGCTGCATGCGCTACGGGTGTGCCAGCTGCCGTCATGAAATTTCTGAGGCGCCATAGGGCCCCGAAATCATGGACTACTCCGAAGGCGTACCTAGAATCTGTGTAAATATTGGCTGACTTGCCCTTAGCCAATTCGCATGCTCTGGTTAGGGCAACCAGTTCAGCAACTTGTGCTGAGTGTGGTGGGCCTAGCAGTTCCGCTTCTATGGTACCTTGGTCATCTACGACTGCGTATCCAGTACACAAGTCTCCCGAGTCCGTCTGTCTGTGACAACTACCGTCAGTGTAGAAAGTAAAATCTACATCTTCCAGTGGGTTGTCACTGATGTCAGGCCTTGCCATGAAATTTTGAGTCAAATATTCCGTACAATCATGCGTGTCATCCCCTGTATTAAATCCTCCTTCACCATCACTCTCATCCTCCACCCTTTGTGCCTGTCCAGGCACACCTGGGAGATATGTTGCAGGATTTAATGCGCTGCATCTCCTTATGGTGATGTTTACGGGGGCCATCAATGCCAATTCCCATCTTGTAAACCGCGCTGATGAGACGTGTCTGGTTTGGGCCGAATTCAGTAAGGCTGACACTGCATGTGGTGTATGAATTGTGAGGTTGTGTCCTAGCACTACATCTTCGCTCTTTGTGACTAGCAATGCTATTGCTGCAACACTTCGCAAGCATGTGGGGAGGGATCGCGCTACCGTATCTAGCTGGGCGCTGTAGTAGGCTACCGGCCTGCTGGCATCACCATGCTTCTGGGTTAAGACACCTGCTGCGCACCCAGCACTCTCTGTTCCGTACAGCTCAAAGGGTTTCCCATAGTCTGGCATACCTAATGCCGGTGCCTGCGTTAGGCACTGTTTGAGTCTCTCAAATGCCATCTCGGATTTGTCTGTGTGCGAAATCCGATTAGGTTTGCTTGATGAGACCATCTCCTGCAAAGGTAGGGCCAGTATGTAAAAACCTGGGATCCAGTTACTGCAATACCCACACATTCCTAAAAATGTTCTAATCTGTTGCTGGGTTTGTGGCAGGGTCATGTCACGAATTGCTTGAATTCTATCAGCGGTAAGGTGTCTCAGTCCTTGTGTTAAACAGTGTCCCAAATACTTTACACGGGTCTGGCATAATTGTAACTTGTCCTTGGAAACCTTGTGTCCTGTGTCTGAAAGATGAAACAGGAGTTGTTTCGTATCTCTCAGGGACGCTTCCAGTGAATCTGAACACAGCAGTAAATCATCCACATACTGTATCAATATTGATCCACTCTCTGGTTGGAAAGACTGTAAACAATCATGCAGGGCCTGTGAGAAAATACTTGGACTGTCTATGAAACCTTGTGGTAATCGAGTCCAAGTGTACTGAACTCCTCTGTATGTGAAAGCGAATAAGTATTGACTGTCAGGGTGCAGAGGTACAGAGAAGAAGGCGGAGCAGAGGTCAATCACAGTGAAAAATTTGGCAGTGGGAGGGATTTGCATAAGGATGACAGCTGGATTTGGCACTACGGGGAATTGACTCTCAACTATTTTGTTGATCCCCCTTAGATCCTGCACTAATCTGTAACCCCTCCCCCCACTCTTTTTAACAGGGAAGATGGGACTATTGGCAGTGCTGGACGTTCTTACCAGAATGCCCTGTTGTAGCAAGCGCTCTATTACAGGGTAAACTCCTAACTCCACCTCTGGCTTCAGAGGGTATTGTGGGATTTTTGGAGCTATCCTACCATCTTTTACTTGCACAACTACTGGGGCTACGTCTGCCATCAATCCAGTGTCTTGTCCATCCTTGGTCCAAAGTGATTCCGGTATCTGGGAAATCATTTCCTCTACCTTGGACGGACACCTATTTACAACAACAGTGTGTGACATTAATCTTGTTGGGGAGTCTAGCATATCCTGCGCTTCCTGAGCGTGGTTTTCGGGTATGTCCAAGAACACACCTTCAGGAGTACAGTATATGACGCATCCCATTTTGCACAGTAAATCTCTCCCTAGGAGATTAGTCGGAGCCGATGCAGCCAGCAGAAAAGAATGCTTGGTATGCAAAGGCCCTATCGTAATCTCTGCTGGTTTGCTTAAAGGGTATTGTCGCACTACTCCTGTTACTCCCATGGCTGGAATTGTTTTACCAGTGGTTCTCATGCCCACGGTCGAATTTATCACTGACTTGGCCGCCCCCGTGTCTACAAGGAAATTTAGAGATTTACCAGCTACATCAATTGTGACCTCAGGTTCATTTCCAAGGCTCGCAATTAATTTCACTGGCTGCAGACTACAGGTGTGGCCCCACCCCTATGGTGCGTGGTGAACTCCCTGCATTGCGCTGGCAGCTATTACCTGTGAAGGAGGTAAATGGGAATTATCAGAGACTTGCCAGTCTCTTCTTGGGGGATACCTTCTTGTTTCCCCTGCGTGTGGCTCATAACTCCGTCTCTGCGGTCCTTGATCCCAATCTCGTGTGTCATGTCGTTGTCTAGGGTTTTTATATGCATTGTGTGGATTACTGGTGCAGTTACGTGCAAAATGACCTTCCCTATTACAATTGTAACATTTTACCATATGCGGCTTACCACCAGGGGTCTGAGATTTAGACTGAGGCGGCCTTGGTGTAAGGGCTTGGATACTTATAGCCATCAGTTTGTCGTGCCCAACAGCAGTCTCTCTTAAGGCGGCCACCGACATACCTCTCCAGTTAGGTTGAGTGGTTTGTACCCTATTCCTTAATACCTCCTTTAAACCGTCCATCAAGACGGACACCGCTACCTCTCTATGGTGTACATTTGCCTCAATTTCCACGATCCCAGTATATTTAGCCATTTCCTCCAGTGCCCGGTGGAAATAGTCAGAGGCAGTTTCTCCTTCCATTTGTTTGATGGAGAAAATTTTGTTCCATTTTACTACAGCTGGGAAGTATATTCCCAGCTGCAGATTGATTCTGGTTACATTATCTTGATTATACTCATCTGTAAGGGGTACTTCTTCATCTAATTTACAGTCAGCTATAAATTTCACAAGGTCAATACTAGAGTGCAGACATGCCCTCAGTAGTGTCCGCCAGTCTTTGTTGTTGGGTTCAGTGGAGTTACCCAGGTCCTTAATGAACCTCTGACATGCAGCTAAATCTTTTCTGGGATCAGGAAATTCAGACAAAATTGTTCTTAATTCTGCTCGGGACCAGGGACAGTGCATTGCAATATTCCTGATGGGTGTGACCCCATTTGTGTCGGTCTTTCCATTGGGGACCGCTATCACTCTAACAGGATTAATATTAATTACTTCACTCTGGGTTGATTCTACAGTGGGTGGTGCAACAGTTTCAGCATATTGTACAGTGCCGTACTTACCTCTAGATACAACCTCGCCTGTCCCTGAGCTATGTGCCTTTGATACCACTCTTACTGGTTGGGCAATGCCCACTGAAGTATCGTTTATGGTGGCCGCTAGAGAGAGAGCTGAAATCGTAGTGGGCTCATCTTGCTGGTCGTATTCCTGAGGGAAGTTTAAAATGGGATACAACTTGCATGCGTTAGCGTTAGTATCAACATTTGCATTAACTTTCATTTTATTCTTATCATTACTACATTGGTTAAGTGCACCCTTATCGTACACCCGCATGTCATTCTCTGCAGCCACTTTTTCCCCTACTATATACGGTGGTGGTGCCGTTGCTATCAGACTCCTACCAGGATTTGAATTTGCTTTCTGAGCTAATTCCTGTTGTATTTCACTTTCCTGTTGCCATACCTGTAAACAATCATAATGTCTAATCCTCTGCTTTGCAGATTTTATTTGGCCTATCCTTTTTCTTAGATTCTGCAATACCTCAGGGTTCAAACTGCCTACCCGGGGAAACTGCTCCCCATCATCCTCTGTCATTCGTTCCCATTCTTTGCAAAATACCTGTGTGTGTGATCCGTATTTTTCACACATTATATACCGTGCTGACCCTTTGGGCCAACAAATACCAACGTGAACCCTTGTTGGACGTCCCTTCTTTGAACAACTGGCCCCCATTGTTTGCAGATATTGCTGTCTCAGCGAATTCTTACAAAACAAACCAAGTTGCCCGCGGTAAGGCGACGGTGAAAGTTCAACTAATGCCTTCGCTCACTTTACGCCCCAATTGGCCAGTACGAGTTCCAGCAATGTGCCCACCACTGGACGTACCCAATCCGCGGGATATTTTTGTAACCTCTATTTACTGGGGCGTGTGGGAGTATGCTACCCTCCCCAGTAAGTATTGGTTGTTGGAGATTTCCTGAGTGAACAGCGAAAACCCCCCGGGCTGCGCTTAAACCTTCGCAGTCCTTTTGTCTGCGGATACTACTTGCTCCTTTTACCTTGTATAATGTTAACGCGGGCAAGCCAGTCCCACGCCACCAAGTGTCCACTCACCTGATGTGGTCTCCGACGGGATCCCGATTTCTGGGTTCACAAAATAATACCTTTATTTCCACACTCACTCCTACTCACTCATATACACACTGATCTTTCTGTACAGAAATTCCTTTCATACAGGCAGTAGTTCAATCCCTGGGTTTTGCAGTAGAAGAAGGTTCTCTTTTAACTAAGCTTTTTGGAAACTGAACAAACCTGTGCTATTATCAGGTGGTTATACTATACCGCCCCCACTAAAACAATGTTATCGTGTGATTTGAGTTTCGGTGGGCGTATCCGTACGCTCCGTTGCGTAAACACGCCACGTGCGTATGCCTTTGTGTTGCGTACGTAATCTCGCACGTTGCCCGAGACACGTATGCACAAAGTCCAGATATGCCCACAGCAACGCAACTAACACGCTTCTATAAATGTAAACGATGTTCAACTGTAATCGCTTACCGTACACCACACACTATTTGCTATGCTGTGTGCGTGTCCTTTACAATTATTCCCTTAAAAATTATCCTTTATAATCTCAACTAAATAGCACCAGATTTCCTCAGTACGTTTCTAATGGCAACAAGAGAGTGAGCCGCAACAATGCAGGTGTGTGCGTGCGTGTGTGCGTACGCAAAACAGGAATAAAACAGTTTTAAAAGATAATAGCGTTTTGTTCTTACCTTCCTACCTTCCGGTTTTGGATTCCACCCCAGCACTCCTACAGCGTAGCGTAACAGACGCTTATCTAGTCAGCACCACTGTATCCCTCACCACCAATACGGATACGAAGGGATACTGCGTTCCCGCCCTTTGCTGACAGATAAAGTCTGTGTTCGCTAGTGCGGATATGTGGAGGACGGACGAGGCCCCAATTGATAAAGCTGATTGTTTACCTTAGAACACAAGCTATTTACTAATATCGTGAAGCCGTAATGGCCGCTGTCCCTCGTGCACGTGCTACGCACTTCGTACGCTATTTGCGTAAAAAGACCTTGCACGTGGTACGCAAGTTATGTACACACGCTGCGCTGTGAGTACGGAGTACACACAGCGAGCGTACACACAGATAATAACCTTTTAAACCTTACACAGAGTATGCTTATACTGTAATTCTTAGTGTTGAGATACTGCAATGATATAACACTGTTTAACCTTGGTCTGTAAGCTAGCTGTTTGAGCGATTGAGATGCTCAGCAACCCTTAATAACAAATGGTGAGACACACTCCTTGCTAAGGTTCCAACACCTTTACTAACAATATTTAGCTAAGTAAAAGGGAAAAAAACAGTTAACAGTTCATACACTACAGGCTAACATTAAAATCTAACAGAATAACTAAACAGAAATATACACAATAGCGAACGATCGCAAACACAAATACATCGACTAAGAATGAATGGCTAACATTAAAACGGGTAACAAAGTGGCCACAGAGAAACATACCATACGGGGAACACTCGCTAGCGCAACCGGATCCAGTCCTCCAATTATCAGAGATAAATGTTGAAGAGAGAGAGTACTGGCCGGTCTGGGGACAGTGACCCTTATATACACAATGGGGGTAATTCCAAGTTGATCGCAGCAGGATTTTTGATAGCAATTGGGCAAAACCATGTGCACTGCAGGGGAGGCAGATATAACATGTGCAGAAAGATTTAGATTTGGGTGGGTTATTTTATTTCTGTGCAGGGTAAATACTGGCTGCTTTATTTTTACACTGCAAATTAGATTGCAGATTGAACACACCCCACCCAAATCTTACTCTCTCTGCACATGTTATATCTGCCTCCCCTGCAGTGCACATGGTTTTGCCCAATTGCTATCAAAAATCCTGCTGCGATCAACTTGGAATTACCTCCAATATACAGTGTACTACAAAGGGCCCTACAATCTTATTGTTCATTGGACACAGGAATGTCCCTCCGCATTATAACAAAAGGTCATAGGTTAGTTTGAACAGGTGGGCTGTGACTATATCAAACTGCTCAGGTGGGAGGGAATCTCAGAATTCCCGCCGCATGGATAATGAACCGCAAATATAGTAAATGTCCAGAAACTACTAATAGACATAACTATACGCAGGAGCGATTAATCTTTACCTAACCAGCACCGGATTGTTCCTAATAAAATGTTCTTTAGTTAGGTACCAAACACCACTGCTCAAACCCCGTCTGACCCTTCGTATTGTGCAAAGAGGAATTCCTCTGTCCAGCGACCAGTTACATTAAACAAACTTACAGTCATTATTAAGGGGAACATTATCTATAAAACATACTATTTGGTTTTATTATTTAACGATTGAGTCGCCCGCTAGACGCACACAAACTCTACCGTAAATGCACATACCACGCGCTCGAGCGCATGGCCGAGGAGGCGCCATCACGCAACTGCGAATATGCGCACGCACGGGAGAGAATGTGTACGTGCAGCGGTACGCGCATGGGGTGGATATATGGCAACGTGTAGCATGATATTTTTCCGACTTTGACACCTCTTAGCTATAGTCTCACATCCTTCCACTTCCTTACCACATCTCATGAAAGAATTAGACCATTTTGGAAAACTTTCAAACTTCAAAATTAATTTATCCAAATTCTGTGCTCTTAATATCTCGACCCCTGCAGACTCCATAGAAGACATTAAGCGATCTTTCCCCTTCTCTTGGCGATCATCCCATATAACATACCTGGGTGTTGAACTGCCTAATGATGGGTCCAAACTGTTCCTTTTTAATTATTTACCCCTTTTGCAAGAGATTAGGAATGTTTATTCCAGATGGAATATGAAATACCTATCCTGGTTTGGAAGAATAAACATAGTGAAGATGAATACCCTTCCCAAATTATTGTATGTGCTGCAGGCCCTCCCGATTCACATCCCTGAGTCTTGGTTTAGCTCAGTCTTATCACTGATCCAGCAATTTGTATGGCAACACAAGAGACCTAGAACCAAGCGCTCTCTCTTGGCAAGTTCAACGGAGAGTGGCGGCCTCCAACTTCCCGACATTAAGCATTATTATTACGCCAGTCTACTGAACAGAATAATAGATTGGACGAGAAACCACGAAACTAAACAATGGGTGGAACTAGAGGGCCTGTATGTGCAGCAATTCCCGGTGATCTTTCCGTGGCTTCCCACCCTGCCTAGATTATCTCCTCCCCACCCACTATAACTCCCACACTTACTGTCTGGAAGAAGTTAAGGAGAATTCCCTACATTTCTTCTAATTTTAGTCCCTTGACATCTTTTCTGGCAAACCCAGACTTTATACCAGGTGTACACCTCACCCATTTCTCTCACTGGTCGGTAATGGGACTGTTCAGGGTTGGTCAATTAGTCACGTCCACTGGAGTTAGACAGTTCTCGGACTTACAAACAAAGTGGAACATTCCTCAACAAGATTTTTGGAAGTTCCTACAAATTAGACACTTCTTGGTAACAGGCTCTAGACTCCATAGTGCTGCCAGGGAAATGGCCCTATTTGAGAAGCTTTGTGTCGGCACCCGTGACCCAACTCATACCATTTCCACTCTATACAAAATTGTACATCACTCTCAACCCATAGATACACCCTCTTTTTATTCAGCATGGGAGAGGGACTTGGGTATCTCCTTATCATCAAGTGACTGGAATTTTTTTTTTCTAAAAACACATTCTAGCTCTGTCTGCGTACAGATCAGAGAAACTCAGTACAATATTGCCACGAGATAGTACAGACATCCCTCTCTCCTCCATGCAATGTACCCTTCTATATAAGCTAAATGTTGGCAATGCTCCTCATCGACTGGTACACTTTTGCATATTTGGTGGACATGCCCCCTCTTTCAACTTTTTTGGCAAGACGTTATACACATCTCCCAAGTCATCCTCAAGACATCAATCCCACCTGATCCTGCCTTTTGGCTTTTAAACCACTCCGCTATACCGATATCCCAACACAAAAAATCCCTACTGCAACACTTCAGTAACGCGGCCCGAGCTGTAATCCCAGCTCTATGGAGATCCCACCGCCCCCCTACCCGTCGCTCCTGGTTCACAAAACTAGATTACTTTATGCGAATGGAGGATTTATTTCTCTCATCAATAGGAAAGTCTCGTGAATTTGAATCTACCTGGTCCCCATGGTTAGAATATAAATCCTCTCAAGCATACTTAGCTACTCCCTTGGATAGTAGTTAGTATCCTCCCCTCGCTCTGTTATGAGTCCATATTGAGTGGTCCTTCATCCCTCTCTTCTTTCCCCTCTCTCTTTCTTCCTTCCCACTTGTCTTCGCTTCTTTCCTTACTACATTCTGGTTTTCTGTCCTATTCTCTTTTTATTTTATGATTTTGTGGATACCGTGTACTATTGTTAAATAGCAAGGCTTTTTCACAGCCCAGAGATGGATCTGCTGCAATATCTACTTGTGACATCTCTCGACTTACTGGTGGCACGATCTACTCACTTACACCGTTTAACATGAACTCTAGTGTTCCACCCTGAAATTTTGAATTTATATGGTTAATTCAATGTTCGCTTGTATTATATGGTTTGTAGTCACATGTAGCCCTTCTTTATCTATTTGATTGTACCGGTATCTTTTGTACCTTTTGTTGTTTTAGTTTTATGAAAATCTTTAATAAAATCTGATTATACAAATTTTTTTTTTGCAAATTGGCATGTGCATATGTATTCACTCCCTTTGCTATGAAGCCCCTCAAAAGTTCTGGTGCAACCAATTACCTTCAGAAGTCACATAATTAGTGAAATGAAGACCACCTGTGTGCAATCTAAGTATCACATGGTCTGTCAATATAAACACACCTTTTCTGAAAGGCCCCAGAGGCTGCATCACCACTAAGTAATGGGCCCTACACACTCGGCGAGAATACTGAAAGATATGAACGATCTCGTTCATTAATGAACGAGATACCGTTCATATCTTTCAGTGTGGAGGCACCAGCGCTGGTGCCCCGTCGCTTGTGCATGCAGGCCAATATGAACGATCTCGTCCATGTTTGCCTGCACTGTTATGGAGCCGGGTGACGAGGGGAGTGAAGAAACTTCACTCCCTCCGTCACTGCCCCCCGCCGCTGGGTCACCCGTCAGCCGTATACACCATCAGGCAGCTCGGCGGCGGATCAACAAATGTGTAGGGCCCATAAGAGGCATCACACCATGAAGACCAAGGAGCTCTCCAAACAAGTCAAGGACAAAGTTGTTGAAAAGCACAAGTCAGGGTTGGGTTATAAAAAAATATCCAAATCTTTGATGATCCCCGGAGCACCATCAAATCCATCATCTTCAAATGGAAAGAACATGGTACCACAACAAACCTGCCAAAAGAGAGGGCCGTCCACCAAAACTCACAGTCCGGGCAAGGAGGGCATTAATCAGAGAGGCAGCACAGAGACCAAAGGTAACCCTGAAGGAGCTGCAGAGTTCCACAGCAGAGATTGGTGTATCTGCGCATGTGACCACAATAAGCTGTACACTCCATAGAGCTGGCCTTTATGGAAGAGTGGCCAGAAAAAAAACATTACTTAGTGCTAAAAATAAGAAGGCAAGTTTTGAGTTTGCCAAAAGGCATGTGGACTACTCCCCAAATGTATGGGCGAAGGTGCTCTGGTCAGATGAGACTAAAATTTAACTTTTTGGCCACCAAGGAAAATGCTATGTCTGGCACAAACCCAACACATCCAATCACCCCAAGAACACCATCCCCACAGTGAAATATGGAGGTGGCAGCACCATGCTGTGGGGATGTGTTTCAGCAGCAGGGACTGGGAAACTGTTTTGAGTTGAGGGAAAGATGGATGGTGCTAAATACAGGGATATTCTTGAGCAAAACCTGTTTAAGTCTGCCTGTGATTTGAGACTGGGACGGAGGTTCACCTTCCAGCAAGAAAATGACCTGAAGCATACTGCTAAAGCAACACTCAAGTGGTTTAAGGGGAAACATTTAAATGTGTTGGAATGGCCTAGTCAAATCCCAGATCTCAATCCAATTGAGAATCTGTGGTCAGACTTGAAGATTGCTGTTCACAAGCGGAAACCATCCAACATGAAGGAGCTGGAGCAGTTTTGCCTTGAGGAATGGGAAAAAATCCCAGTAGCAAGATGTGGCAAGCTCATAGAGACTTATCCAAAGCAACTTGCAGCTGTAATTGCCGCGAAAGCTCGCTCTACAAAGTACTGACTTTAGGGGGGTGAATAGTTATGAACGCTGAACTTTTCTGTTATTTTGTCCTATCTGTTGTTTGCTTCACAATAAAAAAAAACATCTTCAGAGTTGTAGGCATGTTCTGTGAAAGAAATGATGCAAACCTTCAAACAATCCATTTTAATTCCAGGTTGTGAGGCAACAAAACATGAAAAATGCAAAGGGGGTGAATACGTTGGCAATGCCTGTACCTCTTGTACTGCCCATGTTGGGCCAGTTCTACATAATTTTACAGGGCCACTTTTAGTTCCCAATCCACCCCTGGTCACAGATACAACTGCAGCTAAAGACGCAAGGAAAGCCACAATTGCATACAATCAGGCACTATGAGTAGGGATCCTGCACCCCCTCAACAGACTCCACTGCCTAATCGGGCCACACTCCCATTAGGACTGCTTCCATAAATTTCCCGGGCTGGTGTTCCATCCCAGTCCGCCCCTGGATATTAATATCTATGGGCTAGATGGATGCAGCTAATACTGCCACGTGGATATTAGTATCTATGGGCTAGATGGATGCAGCTATACTGCCACACGGATATTAGTATCTATGGGCTAGATGGATGCAGCTATACTGCCACAAAGATATTAGTATCTATGGGCTAGATGGATACAGCTATACTGCCACACGGATATTAGTATCCCTATGGGCTAGGTGGATACAGCTATACTGCCACACGGATATTAGTATCTATGGGCTAGGTGGATACAGCTATACTGCCACACATATATTAGTATCTATGGGCTAGATGGATGCAGCTAATACTACCACACGGATATTAGTATCTATGGGCTAGTTGGATACAGCTATACTGCCACACGGATATTAGTATCTATGGGCTAGTTGGATACAGCTATACTGCCACACGGATATTAGTATCTATGGGCTAGATGGATGCAGCTAATACTACCACACGGATATTAGTATCTATGGGCTAGATGGATGCAGCTATACTGCCACACGGATATTAGTATCTATGGGCTAGATGGATGCAGCTAATACTACCACACGGATATTAGTATCTATGGGCTAGTTGGATACAGCTATACTGCCACACGGATATTAGTATCTATGGGCTAGATGGATGCAGCTAATACTACCACACGGATATTAGTATCTATGGGCTAGATGGATGCAGCTATACTGCCACAAAGATATTAGTATCTATGGGCTAGATGGATACAGCTATACTGCGACACGGATATTAGTATCCCTATGGGCTAGATGGGTACAGCTATACTGCCACACGGATATTAGTATCTATGGGCTAGATGGATACAGCTATACTGCCACACGGATATTAGTATCTATGGGCTAGATGGATGCAGCTATACTACCACACGGATATTAGTATCTATGAGTTAGATGGATACAGCTATACTGCCACACGGATATTAGTATCTATGGGCTAGATGGATGCAGCTATACTGCCACACATATATTAGTATCTATGGGCTAGATGGATGCAGCTAATACTACCACACGGATATTAGTATCTATGGGCTAGTTGGATACAGCTATACTGCCACACGGATATTAGTATCTATGGGCTAGATGGATGCAGCTATACTACCACACGGATATTAGTATCTATGGGCTAGATGGATACAGCTATACTGCCACACGGATATTAGTATCTATGAGTTAGATGGATACAGCTATACTGCCACACGGATATTAGTATCTATGGGCTAGATGGATGCAGCTATACTGCCACACGGATATTAGTATCTATGGGCTAGATGGATGCAGCTATACTGCCACACGTATATTAGTATCTATGGGCTAGATGGATGCAGCTATACTGCCACACGGATATTAGTATCTATGGGCTGGATGGATGCAGCTATACTGCCACACGGATATTAGTATCTATGGGCTGGATGGATGCAGCTATACTGCCACACGGATATTAGTATCTATGGGCTGGATGGATGCAGCTATACTGCCACATGGATATTAGTATATATGGGCCAGATGGAAGCAGCTATACTGCCACAAGGATATTAGTATGTATGGGCTAGATCACAGGTTCTCAAACTCGGTCCTCAGGACCCCACAGGGTTCATGTTTTGCAGCTCACCTGTACATTTTTCAAATGTGACAGTTGGTGATACACAGTGCAGCTGCCGAGCGACATGTAAAATGTGAACCGTGTGGGGTCCTGAGGACCGAGTTTGAGAACCACTGGGCTAGATGAATGCAGCTATACTGCTCATGGATATTAGTATGTATGGGCTAGATGGATGTGGATGCAGTGCAGCGTTACTTATAATGTGTGGTATTATGGCCCTCATTCCGAGTTGATCGGTCGCAAGGCGAATTTAGCAGAGTTACACACGCTAAGCCGCCGCCTACTGGGAGTGTATCTTAGCATCTTAAAATTGCGACCGATGTATTCGCAATATTGCGAGCACAAACTACTTAGCAGTTTTAGAGTAGCTCCAGACTTACTCTGCCTGTGCGATCAGTTCAGTGCTTGTCGTTCCTGGTTTGACGTCACAAACACACCCAGCGTTCGCCCAACCACTCCCCCGTTTCTCCGGCCACTCCTGCGTTTTTTCCGGAAACGGTAGCGTTTTCAGCCACACGCCCATAAAACGCCGTGTTTCCGCCCAGTAACACCCATTTCCTGTCAATCACATTACGTTCGCTGGAGCGATGAGAAAGCCGTGAGTAAAAATACTTTCTTCATAGCAAAGATACTTGGCGCAGTCGCAGTGCGAATATTGCGCATGCGCAATAAGCGGAATTTCACTGCGATGCGATGAAAAATACCGAGCGAACGACTCGGAATGAGGGCCTATAATCTATATATTACTTCTATAAGGTTTTTTACTGTATAACCTGAACATAAAAATAAAAATATGGTTGAGGTATGAAAATAAATGTCTATGTAGATGTGACAGTCAAAGAGAAAAATTAGATTGGAGCAACAGTTCGGGCGTTCCGGAGCAGCAAAGTTCCAATGTAAAGTCTATGGAAGAAACGTCTGTGAATGAGGGCCTACTTCAGCTTCAATCACTGAAGTGCGGAAATTGCTATTCGGCGATTTCTGCACCTGCGATCACAATTTGAGAGCCGGGGGGGGGGTGATGGGGATGGCAGTGGCGGGGCGGTGTCGCAGCATTTTGGAGGCGGAGACGTGCCATTGGGTGGGGTGTGGTCTGGACAACTGAGGCGTGTCCAGACCGTGTGCGGGGTGGGCCGCCGCAGCTGCGTAACATCACGACCCAAATCATGGCGGCCCACTGGGAATGTCTAGATTATTTCTAATAAATATTTAAAATGCCAGCGTTAATATATGCTGCAGACGCAAGGCGCATCTTATTACCATATATGATAAAAGTGCGCTGTACGTCGCAAACACTACATCCCTTAAGAGAAAACAAGTACGCGCACACATAGGCTGAGGACCAACGCTCAGAGATGTATATATTTGATATTAAAAGGGCATGTATACAATATAACATATGTACAGTATGTACATGGTTACAGAGTTACAATTACACAGGAAGCAGATGTAGTTACATTAAGGATCAATTACAGCTACAGACAGCATACTTTACTCTGTCCCTCAATGCACAGTCCTCTCCATCTTTGGATCTGCCTCAACAGCAACTAAACAGCAAACATAAACCTCTTGGGTGAGGGGAAATACCTATATATTGTGTATTGTGGTAAGTACATGTCTGGGACTGAGTCATCTGTTATTGGTACAGGGGAGGGAGATCTCTCATTCATGATGTGTAATCAGTTCATATACAAGCAACATCCAGCCTTGAAGGTGAAATCATAGGGGTTAACCACTGGCTGTCAGGAAGTTCTTTGTTCACTTTTGAATTGTGGCTTCATATTCATACATTTGGTCATAACTAATCGTTGCAGTGAGCTACAATTTTCCCACAGCTATCAAATTAACACACTCATTTCCCTGATAATTTTGACACCAAGCATGACATGTTTATCTTGTTCCTTTCCAATAATACATATATATCTGATGATATAACTCTCTTATATAAATACATTATAATGTCTGGTAGTTGACATGTTTAATTTATGTGTGGTATGAAATATGCGTTGAATATATCTTTGTGGCTTGTCTGTGTGACTGCGTATGCTACCATATATCGTTGTGCACGCTGCGTGTATGCTCACGCACAGCGACCCATCTGTTTGGAGTTTACATGTGCTGTGTATGTAATATTTTTTACTTCGACAGTCCACCCTTTGACAGTAGACAATAACTGTCATAACTGTCACAATAAACATAATTACAAAAAAATATTTCAAACACATAATCGGTGACCTAGACACACGTATGTATTCATTTTGCAAATCAGACATTGACTATATTTGGGGAAGACAGGGAGGCGGACAAGACATCCTCTATATGCACTCGGCGGTCACGGGACCACTGGTTGGGTGTGGGATGACATTTAACCTATAGAGTATGCTGGGACAGTGCTATGGCCTATGATGTCTGATTTGAACGAACTGTGCACACATACATGTACCTACGTCTTTGCACACTGATGTTCGGATTCGATAGAGGTTTTGCTGGGTAGAGGGAGAAAACACAAACAAATCGTGAAAGAGACATATAACATTTTCATGATATATATTCCTATCACTCCCTGAACATTGTTTTCCATTTCTGGATCGTATGCTAGGTCTGTTTCATCATTGGACAAGGGTTATTATTTCAGGTAGTGTCCTTCCTAGATAACATAAACCTTCGGAGTTCGGGGAGAGCCATTCATAAACTTTTCTTCCACATATATTAATGAGCTCTTTATCTGCTATGTCTGAATAGCCATTGTCTAATTGATCCTGATTACCTCCCAATTTCCTGGTTTCCTGAAATTGGTGAGATTTAAACATACCAAGGATTTATCTATGGAACTGGTGGATCTTAAGACTAGGGGTCTAGTTATATTATATTCCTTGTCCACCAGTGCCCCCCCCCCCCCCCCCCCTCCGTGTAATTCAAGTACCTCAGCTAACTCTAAAGAATATGGCACTAATCCTGCATCATTTTGTCTTAGAGGTACCTGTGAGCACATCCAACATTCCGTTTGGTTTAAGACCTTACCCACTAGTGAGTGGTAATCACTCAAGGGATGTATGTCAAATTCTGCCTTATTGCTAGACTGACATCTCTGGATGCACTCATCTTCAATTATAGGGTCATAATAACTACAAAATACAGTATTCCTCAGACAATAGCCTATCACGTTACCTCCAAACTCCGTAACTACTAGACCTTTGATTTTCTCTGGCTTTAACAAAGTGACAGACTGATCCTGGGATTCTATAAAGACATCACTCCTTTCTCCAGAACCACTTCCAGTCCCACACTCGACTTCTCATGAAAACCTCACAAAAATAGAATGTCCTGAAAAAAATATGTTTGTCAATGGGAAAAAGAAAGATAGAACAAAACAAATCTTGCTTATAGCAAAATCCATTACTACGACTGGTCTTTCTGCAATCCTTTAGTACGCTCAGGTAGTGTTCAACAGTGCCGTCTCTCAGTCTTCACGGAACAGACTGTCGGGTGATACTTCTGCGATCTCACTCCCTTTTACGAGTTCCTTCCGGACTACCGACTTTCCTGCGATGGGAATCATGGACCCAAGTCTCTCTCTCAGCTACTTTCACTGGGATCGTGCTGTCAACAGAACTTGGTACGGTCCTTCCCACCTGTCTATTAGGCAACCTGAGCGCAAGAACAATCACACAGTCTCTTGGTTCACAATCAAGACAGTTAGTAGTTGGCATATCAGGAATCAACAGTTTCAAGTTCTTTTGTTAAGTTCTCAAATGCTGGCTCATCTCGATAAGGTACTGTACTTGTAATTGGTGTATTTCTGATCATGGTGCGGATCAATCATGACATGAAGTTGTCTTCCAAAAAAAAAAAACCAAAACAAAAATTTCAAAGAGGGTGATTCATTAAGTGGGGATCTGGGAGTGGTTCCGATGCTACATAACACTAGTGGCAGTGTCTATGACCACAATAGTCCAGTTTCAAGCTATCACTTTGCTCCTACTCCTAAGGATACCATATCTACACACAAATTTCTGCACAATTTTATTTGCGCTAAAAACACAGCAGTATTTGCGGTGGCAGGAAATGCCTCTACCCAGTTTGAGAAAACATCAGTGCACACCAATACATATTTCAAATTCCTACAGGGTGTTAACTGTACGAAGTCGATTTGTGTTACATGAAAAAGGTCCGTCTGCAGGAGGAGTATGGGATGGCTCTGTTGGTGCTACCTTACCAAATGTTCTTCCTCAAGCAAGTAAGACATGTCATTGCTTTCCTGCTTGCCTGAGAAGAGAACCCTGGTACATGCCAGTAAGCTCTTACCAATTTGCACATACCTTCCTTACCCTAGGTGAGTCAGACCATGTGCCGCCTCAGCTAGGCCTGGGAGATACGTCCTGGGGGCCACTGGCTTACCTTGTCCATCTCTCCAGAGTCCTGAGGACTCCTAACCATACCCCTTCGCCTTCCAGACCTCCTTTTCCTGTAGAGAACACAAATATGCATCTCAATTTAATTGTTGTGTGTTTGCAATGTAGAGTACCATGAGCATCACTCAAAAAAAAAGAAAAGAGAAAAAAATATATCTCTAGAGGGAAAAATAAAAATAAATGATATCAAGTCTGCGTTCACCAACGGGCTGTCATTTATGTCTGGTCTCATAGTAAAGGTCTGATTCAGATATCCCATACCATCATGCAAATCAGTGTCTATACAAAATTTTCCTTCACCAGTATTGTCATCCTCCACCCTTTGTGCATTACAAGGCACACTGCAGTAATACTGGTGCCATCGTGCTGATGAAACATACCGGGTTTGGGCAGAACTTTGAAGGACCAATACGGCATGTGGTGTGTGAACTGTCAAATCATGTACCAGTACTATGGGGGTCATTCCGAGTTGTTCGCTCGTTATTTTTTTCTCGCAACGGAGCGATTAGTCGCTAATGCGCATGCGCAATGTCCGCAGTGCGACTGCGCCAAGTAAATTTGCTATGCAGTTAGGTATTTTACTCACGGCATTACAGGGTTTTTTCTTCGTTCTGGTGATCGTAATGTGATTGACAGGAAGTGGGTGTTTCTGGGCGGAAACTGGCCGTTTATGGGTGTGTGCGAAAAAACGCTACCGTTTCTGGGAAAAACGCAGGAGTGGCTGGAGAAACGGAGGAGTGTCTGGGCGAACGCTGGGTGTGTTTGTGACGTCAAACCAGGAACGACACTGACTGAACTGATCGCAGATGCCGAGTAAGTCTGGAGCTACTCAGAAACTGCTATGAAGTGTCTATTCGCAATTCTGCTAATCTTTCGTTCGCAATTTTACTATGCTAAGATTCACTCCCAGTAGGCGGCGGCTTAGCGTGTGCAAAGCTGCTAAAAGCAGCTTGCGAGCGAACAACTCGGAATGACCCCCTATGTCCTAGGTATTTGACCCTTGTCCTACACAACTGTAATTTATCCTTTGAGTCCTGGGCCTAAATTTACTAATATTCGTGTTTGAGTCGGTTTGTGTAGTGTTTTGTTTTTGCTTGGCTTATATTGTGGTAATGTGTGTTTGGAGTGCCACATCACAGAGCAATTTCTATATTGCATCTGTAAATTTTTTCCTTTCATTACAAAATGAAGATGTGTGTGTTTTTGGTTGTTAGTGTATGTATTTTTAATTGTGTCCTATGTCTGTGTCCTGTACATGTTTTCCTGTGTTGCACTTTCCATAGTGCATATGGCTATTGGACAATGTTTATTGTTTTATGTAGTGGTTTTTTGGTTTACGGTCCTTATGTGTTTTTTTTTTTTTAAAACAAGCATTTTTAAAAGATTTAATGTTTATAAGCATAATGGGTGGATGTATCAACAATAGCATGAATACATGAGTTTTTTTTTTATTGTTTTACAGTGTTGGAAAAAAGCAGTACTGGTCGTCCTACAGTAACTCCCATGACATCTGATGATGATGATGATGCTGCGGAAGCAGGTAAAGTGTCCATTGTAGTATAGGGTATGTTTGTAAAGGAATGGCCATAACAAAATTTTACTTTCAATACTAGGTCCATCAAAAGAAGTCTGGAGCAGCAGAAGGCGGACTTCTGTAACACACCACCAAAAAAAACATGTGGCAGCAAAGAAAGCAAGGTCTGATGTCCAGGGCCAACCACAGCAGGCTACCCCGCCACGAAGATTATCGACAGTATGTTCGGTCCCCCCACTCCAAATTTTGGACACACCTCCAAGACGCAAACCACACTCCCCTCATCTTGATTGTGAGTATCAAACTGAAATAAATTTAATAAATTTCAGATCGTGATAAAACTTTTACTTAAACGCATTAAGTCAAAACACATCAAAATCTGATATACTTACCGAAGTCAGTAAAACATGAAATGGAATCCTAGCAAAATGGCCTTGTCCACATCTAGTAAAGATATGTATGTCCACTTCAGCCATACAGTAGCACATTGTGTGGAAGATGCTGCAACAGAAACTCATGTGTAATTTCGGAAAATAGTAAGGTTGTTAAACACATTTTCACATGTGTGTTTGACCTAACATTGCCAAATACATATAAAAACATTACTATGTTTGTTTTTGAAAAGCTATAAGGTAACACATTATGGATTACAATGTGTTTATATGGTGGAGTATGTCTGATCTACAATAAAACTCATGTGTTTGCTTTCACAATGAAGTAACCAGACACATTTGCCACAAACAGGCATATGTATGTATTTAAGTTATGAGTGATGATGTTGCTAGGCAGGATATCTGAAAGCACCAGTCAATGACATGTGTTCCATGTTTAGTGATTTGTTATAATTTATCAAACATATGGATAACTAACGGATATTTTTACATTACAGCTTCTAGTCCTGGTAACAGCATCCCTCCGCAACAACAGCAACACAGTGACATGGATGAGACAATCATGTTAGAAATGCAGCCATTAAGCCAAGGAATCAGCCCCCCAGCACATGTGAGTACACCACCACAGCAAAGCACACCACCACCACAACACAGCCCAACAACACCAGTAACACAAGGCCCTGATCAAGTGTTTTGGAACATTTGGGCTAGACAGCAGGCCACTAATGAAGAATGCCTGCGTAGGCAGACACAAATGTTTGCAAGCCTACCATGTCACCTCAGAAGAATTATCCGAAATATGAGTAGACAAAATGAACAAACCACGAGAATTGGCAATACCATGGAACTCATGCGTGCAGACATTACACAGGTCATGGGCAACTTACAGCGCATAATGGAAGAACAGCACAGACTAATGGAAGAACAGCACAGACAACAGCAAAGCTATATCAACATTTTTCAAAACAATCAAAAGATAAATTAATCTTTATTCCGAATTGTAGACAATCAAAATGCTGCTACACGTGAACTCAATGCCACCCTCACTAACCTCAATGAAACACTCAGATCCATGCACCAACAGCAAACAAGCAGCAGTTCTGGTACGACTACTCCAAATATCACGCCAGTGTCATCACCACAAGACGCTCCACCAGAGCACGCCAACATGACAGTGGTAAAGGCAAAGGGCAGGACAAGCAGCCACCCAAAAAAAAATTAACAAATAAACCTCACATTTTTAATTTCAGAGAAGTAAATCAAAATACTTAGTAAGTGTATGTTTGTCATAATAGATATAACACTTAGCTCCTTGACAGTTTGTACAACATCATTAATTATAAGTGGTACAAACAACAACAGGAAATTTGTACGCACATTTATTCTTTACCATCTTTGAATTTTTTTGGAGTAGGGAAATGTTGTTTGAGCTGCACATAGATGTTAGCAGGAAGTAACCAGACCACTTGATTTTTTTTTCTAGTCATTACTCTTTCTAGATTCCAATCATTCTCAGATCCTGCAGACACAATAATTGGCAGCCAGGCAGAATATGTTTAGCAGGAAGTAAACAGACCACTTGATTTTTTTCTAATCATTACTCTTTCTAGATTCCAATCATTCTCAGATCCTGCAGACACAATAATTGGCAGCCAGGCAGAATATGTTTAGCAGGAAGTAAACAGACCACTTTATTTTTTTCTAATCATTACTCTTTCTAGATTCCAATCATTCTCAGATCCTGCAGACACAATAATTGGCAGCCAGGCAGAATATGTTTAGCAGGAAGTAAACACACCACTTGATTTTTTTCTAATCATTACTCTTTCTATATTCCAATCATTCTCAGATCCTGCAGACACAATAATTAGCAGCCAGGCAGAATCATCCATGACCAATGCAACTTACAATGTGAATTAAAACTGGTTTACATTTCTTCTGTAGACGACTTTACAAGAAAAACACAATAGAGTTGTGTAATAGTGTCCTAATATGTTTGTGTAAATTTTTAAAATTGAATACCCAAAATGGATGACATTATTGTTGTGGCATGTTTGTGTGTGTTAAAAACGAGTAATCATATTTAAAAACCTGAGGCAGAACCCACAAAATGAAAAATCTTTTAACTTTTAACACTAATGTGTGTAATAATGGATATATGTTGAAAAATGTGTATTGACTTTTAAAACTCCAAATTTACTCCAGCAAACATAAGGCAATAAATTATTTTGGATGAGACAAGTTTGTGTCCCTTTTATAGGTATGATAAGTCAGGTGTGAATGATTTGTAAGTGTCAACACATGTAAACACGGCTGAAAAAAGCAGTTCTATTTTTTTGCTGATTTTTTTTACGATTCGCAAAATAATACGACCGCAATTGAGCACTCACAGACTTAACACCAAAATACGAATGAATAGTGAATACCCATGTTCTATGAAATAACAGCCGTGTTTGACCGATGGTCTCTTCATTCGTATTTCTGAACTTTGTCATTCAAACCATTACAAATAGTCCAAACACTGCCGAGAGTTGTGCTTAGTGAATTCCCGTGTTGGGACTTAGAAAAAAAAACACAAATCGGACAAACTCGAATTTTTAGTAAATATTGGCCCTGGTGTCCTGTCTGGAGGAGACGAAACAGAAACTGCTTCGTATCTGCCAGGGACGACTCAAATGAATCAGCGCACAACAACAAGTCATCAACATATTGTATCAGCACCGACCCATTCTCAGGCTGAAAGGACTGTAAACAGTCATATAGGGCTTGGGAGAAAAAACTCAGGCTGTCACTTGAAACCTTAGGAGAATCGGGTCCATGTATTGTACCCCCTTTGTGAACGCAAAGATGAAGAGGAAACTGTGAAGAAATACAGAATAGAGGTTTGTGACAGATAAGTTTGTAGAGCTGGAGAGGATTTTATTAAAATGACAGCTGAATTGGGCACTACGGGGATTTGATTAACTACTTGGTCTACCCCCCTTAAAGCTTGTGCTTGCTGTGTCACTACTGGAACTACCTCAGCCATCAATCCAGTGTCCTGTCCATCCTAAGTTCATAGGGAACCCGGTATCTGTGAGATAATTTCCTCTACCTGTGATGGACATAAGTCTAAAACAGTGGAATGCAACATTAGTCTTTGAGGAGTATCTAACATACCTTGTACTTCCTGAGCGGGAATACAATACAGGTTGAGTATCCCTTATCCAAAATTCAAAATCCCACATTTTTGGGTCCCCTACTGAGGTAATGACATATATATTATGTGTATATATAGATATATTATATAGATATATAATATATATGTACTGTATGTGTGTCATTATCTCAGTAGAAGACCCAAAAATGTGGGATTTTGCATTTTGGATAAGGGATACTCAACCTGTATATGTATTTCACATTTCAATTTACATAACAAAATCTCTGTCGATTAAGTTAGTCAGGGGCCACTGCTGCTAGGAAAAAAAGAAAAGGGTTTAGCATCATAGAGGCCCAATCGTAACTTCAGCGGGTTTTGTCAAAGGGTAATGTTGCACTTCACTCGTTCCTCCCATTTGCCGAATTAGTGTTTACCAGTGGTCTTATCCTGATGGAGAATTTTGTTGTACTGCAAAAAAAGAAAAAGAAACATGCTTCTAGGTCATGCAAAGTATTCATTCAATCATTCTCATTCCGTATTAAGTGTCTGTACATGGTCCAACAAACATTTCCGAGCTTATCTAGACAAAGGCATTCCTAGAAATGAATACTTCTTATGTGGTAACTAAATAGAAATACCCGGGGGTTACCCCATCTATGTCCGCTTTCCTATTGGTAAATACTAATTTGCGGACGGGATATTCTCCATTTAAGACATTTACTTTCTTGATTTTTATTTTATTTTTGGGTTTTACTATATATGTACTTGAATGGCTCCATACTTACCAGTTCCACTGGTCTCAGCCACTTCCCCTGCAGGCTACAGGTCTTCTTTTACCGGCTGGATACTCCTCTGAGTGCATGAGAAATGGCTGAAACCAGTCAGGCAGTGACGGACTGGGGCATGAAAGGCCCACTGGAGGAATCCAGTGGTATGGGCCCATGTTTAGGGGTGTGGCCCATCTCCAGAGGGGGTGTGGCCAGCCGCCATATTGGTTTGCCTAACCAGTAGAGAGTGCATGAGCTGGGGTCTTTGATAAATGTATATTTATATTTAGAAAATTACTGATAGCACATGCATGATAATGTACCAGATTAAAACCAGAATGCACTGTAGAAAATACATAGTCCTGTGCAGTATAAGGTAACATATGTATAATGTATAACTTAAGTGCACAGTCTGGAAAATGATCCCTAGAGGAGGAGGAGGGGCCCAGAGGCAGTAGGGCCCACCGGTGGTTCCACCTGTACCCCTGTGGGCCAGTCCAAGCCTGCAGTCAGGTCACCTTCTCCTCCTAAATAAAACTTTGACATTCATTAGTACATATATAGGTTACATTCATATTTTTCATATTTTTATTATTTTTTATAGTTTGTATCCTGGCTGTAACTGCTTCCACATCCACATATGGCGGTGTACTTGCTTTCTCTTTTTACTTATTTATTGTTGCTACGAGTTCAAACAGTTATTATGTTTTCGTTCTTATCTTATATGACTTTGGTTAAACATACTACCTGCAATACCTCAGGATTAAAACCACCAATCACTGGAAAATGACATTCACTCATTCATCACCATTTTTACCCAATCATTACAAAAAGCCTCCTTGTAAGGAACAATCCACGTCCTGTCAATGTTCTGGTTGAGAAACAACTTATCGATCACCCCATTAGCCAGTCGAGTGTGGCCCTACCTACTTGGGTTTTGTTCCACTAGAATTCCGGGTGAGAAACAACTTATCGATCACCCCATCTAGCAGACTTCCACCGGAACTTAAATCCTACACATTATAAACCGAGCGGAGCCTCTTGGCCTCTGCTCTCAAGCCTGAACCCTGGCTGCCGAACGTTTCTCGCTTGTGCACTTGGCTCACATCCTGGACTTTTTGACATGATCCCCAAATGCACAATACGAGCAAATGGTGAAAGTCCTCCGAGCGCTTTTCACCCGCTCCTCCGCTGGAATGTACCACGACTCACTCCATTAGTGATTTCCCGCGTACCCAGTGAGGATCCTACCAGACTCCTGCACTGGAAGTATAAAGCATTAACAGAATTAATACCGCACCTTTTTCAGTGGAGGTTGAAAGTCTGTTGGAGTGTTTCCTGAGAGTCAGCGAAACTTCCTTTTCTTTACACAAATCACGTCTGCGTATGCTAACACAGCGCGTATGATAATGCAATTTGTGCAAAATAACGCAAATGGTATCACGTTGTGCCGCGTATCGCACGCACAGACGTGCGGTCCAATCGCACAGCTTATAGATACTTGTTATCTATACGCCCTACGATCACGGGAGTCGAATTCCACTAGCTGCGCTCCACAGCTGGAGTGTAACATCAAATCATGCTCCTCCGCACGTTTCTTCACTACGTGCGTCAATCTCAATACGTAAGGTCGCTAGCCTTCACGCCGCCAAGCCTCTGATAACTCAGCATCTCCCACGGGATCCCGGTTTCCGGGGTTCAATACATCCACACCTACTTTCAACTCACACTAATACACAATGTTTTCTGTACAGAAAAATATCACTCACTTTGATTGGTAGCTTGTCCCAGAGGTAGTACACTTTAAACAAATATTATAATAATCTGCTTTTAAAATCGGATAGTTACTTGTTAATGTATAACTATGTCTTTTATCCTACCTTAAATTGAACTTCTATTGTGGGATTAAAAACCTGCGCTCGCTACTTTACACAACCTTGTGTAAGCACGCAACCGTGCGCGTAATCGCGCCACGTGCGCATTCCCGTACGCTTACATCACATACTTTTTCTACCGTACCACATGTACACCGTGCGTTCGCACCTAAATATTCCACACTTCCTCGTTGTGTGTGCTGGTTCGGAATCTCACCACTATCCTTATGTATCCTTCTCTCGAAGTATATCTGTCTCCTCGGGCACAGTTTCCTAGACTGAGTCTGGCAGGAGGTGCACAGAGGGAGGAGCCAGCCCACACTATCAAATTCTTAAAGTGCCCATGGCTCCTAGTTGACCCGTCTATACCCCATGGTACTAAATGGACGCCAGTATCCTCTACGGACTATGAGAAAGGGATTTACCAGTAGGTAATTAAAATCCTATTTTCTGTGTATGGTTAAAGACTGGCTGCTTTATTTCTTTTTTTTCTTTATTTAGATTTCCGTTTGAACACACCCCACCCAAACCTAACTTCTAACTTTTTGGGTTTGCTAACAAACCTGAGTAATGCCCATTGTATGTAAATTTATATATAATTTTAAATATAAATAAAAATTAAGAGTTCTAAAGTAAAAATGAAATCTAGGCTGTTTCCTCACATATCTGTCTAATGTGTAATTGTGTGTACGTGACATATTCACTTTCCAGCAAACACAACCTTTCAATCAATCGTTCCGTACCATCAGGTGTTATTATAAGAACAGAACTAGCTAGCTCTGTCTTAGTATTATCGTTTAATAAATGAGGGGTTAAACACTTTGCCCTATATATTTAGATGTTAAAGGTCGGACTAATTAAGCCTAACATTTATCTATCAGGAGATGGAATAAAATCACCCACGATGGATATTTCATTATCATTTATGCCACAAATAAAACGGTTTCATTACCAACAAATTGTGTAATAAGCGTTGCAGTTGGTAAATGAGTCCCGGATCAGATAAGGAGAGGAGATATTACTCTTATCCTTGGACTCTGCCCTGCGTCTTACAGGAACGCGATCAGCTCAGTCATCAGGTAATTAGCAGGGGTCACATGACCAGATATAAACCAGGGAAGTCTTAGATAAAGAAAACCACTTGAAGAAGGTTTACAGAAGTGGAAGTGTTAACCATAATACCTTCAGATTCTATTGTTTATCCAATACATTTTAGAAAGTGATACTTATAGTAGTGCAGCCCACACACTGAGTATAACACTGTGGGGGTCATTCCGAGTTGATCGCTTGCTGCCGATTTTTGCAGCGCAGCGATCAGGCTAAAAATCGGCATTTCTGCGCACGCGTATGGGACGCACTGCGCACATGCGACGTACGGGTACAAAGCCCGTTGTGGTCGTGCACAGGTTCTAGCGAAGTTTTCAGTCTCACTGACGGCCGCTAGAAAATTGACAGGAAGGGGGCGTTTCTGGGTGTCAACTGACCATTTTCAGGGAGTGTTTGCAAAAACGCAGGCGTGTCTGAAAAAACACAGGCGTGGCTGGGCGTTCGCTGGGCGGGTGTATGACGTCAAATCCAGACACGAATAGGCTGAAGTGATCGCAAGCACTGAGTAGGTTCAGAGCTACCCTGAAACTGCACAAACAGTTTTTGCAGAGCTCGGCTGCACATGCGTTCGCACTTCTGCTAAGCTAAAATACACTCCCAGTGGGCGGCGGCATAGCGTTTGCACGGCTGCTAAAACTAGCGAGCGAGCGATCAACTCGGAATGACCCCCATTGTACAATATGCTGTGCAACCAATACCATACCTCCCAACTGTCCCGCTTTCAGCGGGACAGTCCCAATATTCGGACCCTGTCCTGCTGTCCCACCCGCGGGCAGCAGTGTCCCGCGGGCGGGTGGTCAGATGGGGGAGCCTTTGATCACCCGCTGCTCTGCTCTGCAAAGCAGCCAGTTATCATTGAATAGATGCATGTATTCACTGCTAGGAGGGGAGCGGGGGCTGCCCAGCTGCTCGGTGAGCGCTGGGCACGCCCCCAAAGGCAGGAAAATGGGCCGTTTGGCGAGGCCACAACCACTCGGGCGAGGCCATGCCCATAATGAGCGAGGTCACACCCCCTTTTTGGGGCGGAGTCCCGATTTAGCCTTAGAAAAAGTTGGGAGGTATGCCATACCTCTCACACACTGTCACACATACCTATAGTAGTGTAGCCTACACACTGAGTATAACACTGTGTACAATATGCTGTGCACCCAATACCTCTCACACACTGTCACACATACCTATAGTAGTGTAGCCTACACACTGAGTATAACACTGTGTACAATATGCTGTGCACCCAATACCTCTCACACACTGTCACACATACCTATAGTAGTGTAGCCTACACACTGAGTATAACACTGTGTACAATATGCTGTGCACCCAATACCTCTCACACACTGTCACACATACCTATAGTAGTGTAGCCTACACACTGAGTATAACACTGTGTACAATATGCTGTGCACCCAATACCTCTCACACACTGTCACACATACCTATAGTAGTGTAGCCTACACACTGAGTATAACACTGTGTACAATATGCTGTGCACCCAATACCTCTCACACACTGTCACACATACCTATAGTAGTGTAGCCTACACACTGAGTATAACACTGTGTACAATATGCTGTGCACCCAATACCTCTCACACACTGTCACACATACCTATAGTAGTGTAGCCCACACACTGAGTATAACACTGTGTACAATATGCTGTGCACCCAATACCTCTCACACACTGTCACACATACCTATAGTAGTGTAGCCTACACACTGAGTATAACACTGTGTACAATATGCTGTGCACCCAATACCTCTCACACACTGTCACACATACCTATAGTAGTGTAGCCTACACACTGAGTATAACACTGTGTACAATATGCTGTGCACCCAATACCTCTCACACACTGTCACACATACCTATAGTAGTGTAGCCCACACACTGAGTATAACACTGTGTACAATATGCTGTGCACCCAATACCTCTCACACACTGTCACACATACCTATAGTAGTGTAGCCTACACACTGAGTATAACACTGTGTACAATATGCTGTGCACCCAATACCTCTCACACACTGTCACACATACCTATAGTAGTGTAGCCCACACACTGAGTATAACACTGTGTACAATATGCTGTGCACCCAATACCTCTCACACACTGTCACACATACCTATAGTAGTGTAGCCCACACACTGAGTATAACACTGTGTACAATATGCTGTGCACCCAATACCTCTCACACACTGTCACACATACCTATAGTAGTGTAGCCTACACACTGAGTATAACACTGTGTACAATATGCTGTGCACCCAATACCTCTCACACACTGTCACACATACCTATAGTAGTGTAGCCTACACACTGAGTATAACACTGTGTACAATATGCTGTGCACCCAATACCTCTCACACACTGTCACACATACCTATAGTAGTGTAGCCTACACACTGAGTATAACACTGTGTACAATATGCTGTGCACCCAATACCTCTCACACACTGTCACACATACCTATAGTAGTGTAGCCCACACACTGAGTATAACACTGTGTACAATATGCTGTGCACCCAATACCTCTCACACACTGTCACACATACCTATAGTAGTGTAGCCTACACACTGAGTATAACACTGTGTACAATATGCTGTGCACCCAATACCTCTCACACACTGTCACACATACCTATAGTAGTGTAGCCTACACACTGAGTATAACACTGTGTACAATATGCTGTGCACCCAATACCTCTCACACACTGTCACACATACCTATAGTAGTGTAGCCCACACACTGAGTATAACACTGTGTACAAGGGCCCTCATTCCGAGTCGTTCGCTCGTTATTTTTCATCGCATCGCAGTGAAATTCCGCTTAGTGCGCATGCGCAATATTCGCACTGCGACTGCGCCAAGTATCTTTGCTATGAAGAAAGTATTTTTACTCACGGCTTTTTCATCGCTCCGGCGATCGTAATGTGATTGACAGGAAATGGGTGTTACTGGGCGGAAACGCAGCGTTTTATGGGCGTGTGGCTGAAAACGCTACCGTTTCCGGAAAAAACGCAGGAGTGGCCGGAGAAACGGGGGAGTGGTTGGGCGAACGCTGGGTGTGTTTGTGACGTCAAACCAGGAACGACAAGCACTGAACTGATCGCACAGGCAGAGTAAGTGTGGAGCTACTCAGAAACTGCTAAGTAGTTTGTGATCGCAATATTGCGAATACATCGGTCGCAATTTTAAGATGCTAAGATACACTCCCAGTAGGCGGCGGCTTAGCGTGTGTAACTCTGCTAAATTCGCCTTGCGACCGATCAACTCGGAATGAGGGCCAATATGCTGTGCACCCAATACCTCTCACACACTGTCACACATACCTATAGTAGTGTAGCCCACACACTGAGTATAACACTGTGTACAATATGCTGTGCACCCAATACCTCTCACACACTGTCACACATACCTATAGTAGTGTAGCCCACACACTGAGTATAACACTGTGTACAATATGCTGTGCACCCAATACCTCTCACACACTGTCACACATACCTATAGTAGTGTAGCCCACACACTGAGTATAACACTGTGTACAATATGCTGTGCACCCAATACCTCTCACACACTGTCACACATGCATATAGCTGTGTAGCCTGCGGTATCCGTACTCTGGGTCGACACCCATTGGTCGACAGTGGATAGGTCGATCCTAGAAATTGGTCGACATGGCCATTATGTCGACATGAACAAGGTTGCCATGAAAAAAGGTCGACATGAGTTTTTCACATTTTACTTTTTTGGGACTTTTTCATTCTTTACGATCCACGTGGACTATGATTGGCAACAGTAACCTGTGCCGAGCGCAACGGCAGCGGAGTGGAGCGAGGCACCTCGCCCGCAGCTCACGAGCCATGCAAGGCGACGTGGTGCACTAATTGGGGTTCCCGGTCACTTTTCGGAGAAAACAACACCAAAAACATAAAAAATCATGTCGACCTTTTTTCATGTCAACCTTGTTCATGTCGACCTAATGGCCGTGTAGACTCAACCTAGCCACTGTCGACCAATGGGTAATAACCTAATGGGTGTCGACCCTGAGTCCCATACCTGTAGCCCACGCAGTATAACACTGTGCACAATTAGACAACATACAGTACTGTAACTCATGTTCAGTTCCTTTGGATGCACATGACCTGTGATAAGGGACTTTCTACAGTAGTATAGCAGCACTGAGCTGGTTTAGAATCTTCTATCATTTTATTGTCTCTCAACATGTAAAATAATAACTGGAGATAAAACAGAACGAAGTTTCGGTTGCATACAGCTGATAGATAAACAGGTAGGCTTCACTCATATTGGTATAAAGTTGTTTGCCATTATCAGGCCCGGCGCTACCCGCTCAGCAAAGGGATGCAGTGCAGGTAGGCGCCGGACCGGACAGGCACTCTGCCTGCCCTGCATCCCTTTGCTGCGCCGCCCTGTCTCCCCCTGCTGCTGCTGGCTACTGTGCCTGTCACACTGTACAGGCAGCGGCACCAGTAGCTAGAAGCCTCCCCCTACTCCCCCTGCAGTGTCCGTAGCCTGGCCAATAAGGGGGCGCAGCTAGACGGAACTGGGGAGCAGGGCTACACCGGACCAGGCTGCAGCCTGTTACACAGGATGATGAGGGGCTCCAGCAGCCAGACTTCTTTAGGTGAGTGAATGGAAAGAGAGTGAGCAATAGAATGTGTGTGTGTGTGTGTGTGTGTGTGTGTGTGTGTGTGTGTGTATATATACGCGTATGTGGTGTGGGCATCTGTGTATGTGTGACTGGGCAGTGTTTAAGCGTCACTACTACAGGGCGCGTTGTATGCGTAATCGTCACTACTACTAGGGGGCGTTGTGTGTAAGCGTCACTGCTACAGGGGGCGTTGTGTGCGTAAGCGTCACTACTACAGGGGGTGTTGTGTGTAAGCGTAACTACTACAGGGGGCGTTGTGTGTAAGCGTCACTACTACTAGGGGGCGTTGTGTGTTTAAGCGTCACTACTACTAGGGGGCGTTATGTATTTAAGCTTCACTACTACAGGGGACGTGGTGTGTAAGCGTCACTACTACAGGGGGTGTTGTGTGTAAGCGTCACTACTACTAGGGGGCGTTGTGTGTTTAAGCGTCACTACTACAGGGGGCGTGGTGTGTAAGCGTAACTACTAAAGGGGGCGTTGTGTGTGTAAGCGTCACTACTACAGGGGGTGTGGTGTGTAAGCGTCACTACTAAAGGGGGCGTTGTGTGTAAGCGTAACTACTACAGGGGCATTGTGTGTAAGCGTCACTACTACAGGGGGCGTTGTGTGTAAGCGTCACTACTACTAGGGGGCGTTGTGTGTTTAAGCGTCACTACTACAGGGGGCGTTATGTATTTAAGCTTCACTACTACAGGGGACGTGGTGTGTAAGCGTCACTACTACAGGGGGTGTTGTGTGTAAGCGTCACTACTACTAGGGGGCGTTGTGTGTTTAAGCGTCACTACTACAGGGGGCGTGGTGTGTAAGCGTAACTACTAAAGGGGGCGTTGTGTGTGTAAGCGTCACTACTACAGGGGGTGTGGTGTGTAAGCGTCACTACTAAAGGGGGCGTTGTGTGTAAGCGTAACTACTACAGGGGCATTGTGTGTAAGCGTCACTACTACAGGGGGCGTTGTGTGCGTAAGCATCACTACTACTATGGAGCGTTGTGTGTTTAAGCGTCACTACTAGAGGGGGCGTTGTGTGTAAGCGTAACTACTACAGGGGGCGTGGTGTGTAAGCGTCACTACTACTGGGGGCGTTGTGTGTAAGTGTAACTACTACATGGTGCGTTGTGTGTTTAAGCGTCAGTACTAAAGGGGGCCTTTACAGGGAGCGTTGTGTGTTTAAACGTCACTACTACAGGGGGCATTGTGTGTAAGCGTCACTGCTACAGGGGGCATTGTGTGTAAGCGTCACTGCTACAGGGGGCATTGTGTGTAAGCGTCACTGCTACAGGGGGCACTGTCCCTTTGTAAAGTATGGGAGGCACAAATTTATAGTTTGCAGGGGGGCGCCGAACACCCTAGCACCAGCCCTGGCTATTATAAATATCAGGTATGTTTTCCTTCATATAAAAAGGTTCTGACATTTTCCCGAGGTGGTAAAGAAAAACCAACACAGTTGGGAATGATGTAGATATCCGCAATACTACAGTACATGCAATCTTTACAGATCTAAATTCATGTTGACTCACTAAGAACATGAATGTATTATGTAGTGTTCCAGCTAGGATGTGGGCAGGGATGTGCGCAGAGGTGTGTGGACAGTATGGCGAGCTCTCAAAAAGGGGGCTTGGCTGGCTGGGGACGGGGACTCGGCCCCTATTGGGGGCAGTTTGGCCCTCTCCACTTCACCAATGGATGTGGGTCAATCCGTTCGTCTCACCAATGAGGGGGCTTGCTCAGCACTGCTGGGCTTCCCCCAAGCTCCCCCCTTAATGTGAATAGATGCCGTAAGTGCGCACTCGGCATCTATTCACGCTTTGGTACAGCACTGGCAGGCTGTTTTAGCAGGGAGCCGCTAAAGGGACAGGGCGCTTTTTGCCCTTGAAAAATCGGGCCCCTGCTAAAACAGCTTAGCGTCATCACTAATTATGTACAACTTGTTATTCTCCTAAGTTCCGTCCTTTCCATATCAGCTTCTATCTATAAACACTTGTATCCATCCACAACTTATTACAGAAGTGTCTTACAATGCCACAGTATCCAAACCTGAATAATGTTATATAGTGGGCCCATCGTATCTGCCCTATACCATTTGCACAAGAGATACCAGGGTCCACAACATCCCCCATTGGTCCCACAGTGTGTCCCCTCAAAGCACTATTGTCTGAACGGGATCAGTACGGGAAGCCGGCGGGTGGGATCCCGATGTTCAAAATACCAACGTCGGAACTGTTAATGTTGATTAACATACAGGACAGAAAAGCAATACCTTTTAAAGCAATACCTTTTACACTGAAATTCAAGTAGCTGCAGCTGCTGGATGTAATCATTAACCTAATTTTTACTGACATAACGTACACACACACCGACACGCTGTAAGCACAATGCAGCTACACGTGTGGCTGAAATACACTTTAAACCTTTGCAGGAAAGAGACACGACACCAATTGAATTTAAAATGCTGAGATCCGACCCACCAACATATAATTGCAAAAAGGGGGTTACAATAACAATACAATCACAATAAGAAAAAAGAGGCTACAATAAATGGTACATACGTTTGTTTCACCGGCGCCACGCGGTCCCGGTGCTCAGTCAATCAAGCAAGATGACCTTCAGAGAGAGAGAGACACCGGCCAGGCAGCTTGGATTTTTATACATTTGGCTAAAACATAATACAATAAAAACTGTAATCTCTTCACCTATAGGTCAAAGGGCTGGTCATTTACAGTACAGGAGGTGTCATAGGTTGGTTTGAATAGGTGGGCGATGCCTGGTCCAGGTGCACTTGCAGTTGGTCTCCACTGGGTTCCCTCCGAATATCAGAGTACAGTAAATACAGTATAATAGTAATATTCTGTTCCTGCGCATATCTATGCGCAGGAGCGTTCTATCTTCTGCAAACTGCTACCGGAATGTTGCTCTTAAAATACCCTACAGCTGGATACCAAACACCACCTCCTAACCTAATGCTGTCCCCTCATATCCTGTAAAGGTGAATCCCTTTGTTATTGTACCCTTTAAACAAGTATAACTTGCTGGTGCGGTGCATGTGGGCTATGCGTACATTTTGCACTATGTGGGTTAAATATGAGATATGTCTTTGTGGCTTTTCCATGCAAATACATATGCTACCGTAATTACTCATACCACGCGATAATACGCAGGACCGCTTAAGCGGTCCTACGCAACTTGCAAATATGCGCACGCACGGCAGAACAAGTACGCGCACGGAGGCCATCTGTGTGGTGTTTGTACTTGGTGCGTGTGACAATATTTTCGACTTCGACAGTCCACCCTTTTGCAGTCATCATTAACTGCCACTCTTAACTAATTGTTATGATTCCAGAACTCTGGTCTGAGGAGATCTTTTTGCGAGGACCGGAGCACTGGAACGGAATGCTGGGGAAGGGAGCGGGAATGGAAAATAGCCCCTGGCACCCTAACTCCGTTGTCTCACCCGTGCTGTCGGAAATCCCCTGCGAGACTATGGTTGCTTGAGCCCATGGCAGCCGCGTTTGAAGGGCGGACTATGTCTGCCCAACTCCGATGCCCCCCCAGGTCTTAATGAGAGACAAAGGGAAATCCGAGACAGGGTGATAACAAGGGGCCCTCTGACTAAACAACCAGGCCAGGGGCTACAAGCTAACTTAAAACTAGAATATGTGCGGAAACACCGCCAGGGAAAAGGACAACCAAAATATCCACTTGTCCACTTCTCCTACCCGGCGCCGCCGAGTTCCAGAGAGGACTTGTGGAAGCGGAACCCTCCGCAAATGCTCCAAAAACAGAATATATAAAGATAAAGCGGCTGAGCCGCAACACACGGCAGAGCCGCAACTCATGGAACACCACTCGATATACAAAGGTGATCAGTCAGGACAACTGGGGACCAAACGACTTCCTGGGATGAGATGACAACTCCTGAATACAGGACTTCTGAGGACAGGAATGACCGGATACAGCAGGACTGGAACAGACTCTCAGCAAACCAAGGCAGCATGCAGGAAGCTATTACCGGCGTCTGTGAGAAGTACTGGGAAGGTATTTAACAGGGAGTCCTCCAATCAGCTGCTTAGAGCCTGATTGGGAATAAATGCCGTGCAGCTGCCTTGCTGCACGGCCAGAGGACAAGTGTGTGTGCTTGTTAATTAGGCCCTGCAACGAGGAACGCGGACCGCCCGTGGCGTCCCCGTTGCTAGGGTCCGTGCGGCTCAGCGCGCCCGGCGTCTAGCGTTGCTAGGGAGCCGGCGGCTGAACGCGCACGGCGTCCCTAGTTGCTAGGCGCCGGGCCGCGCGGACATGCGGACCCCGGCGCCTAACACTAATAAACTGAAAATATTATCAATACAATATATACAAAGTTTGGGTGATCGGGGGAGAGTTGTAGGTGGGAAATGTATAGCCTAGTGGGATAGTAAAAAGCATGTATGTATGAATCAATGTCTGAGGGGCATGTATCATCGTGCCGTATATGTTCTAAGCAAGCTTTGAGGTATTGCGAAGTATACATTAAATCCTTCTCATCCCATATTAAGGGTCTGTAAATGGGCAAACAAACACTACCAAGCTCTTTTCGGACAAGGCTTTTACCCCTCACCCTTTTCGGCTTCTTATTCCAACAAATGGGGAGCACATTTATCTGATGATACATGGAGGGGGAATATATGTGAGTGCTTCTATATGTTGATAACAACTGTCGACTATGTGTGCCATTAACTGGAGGTTGCAGAGATGAAGGTAAGACACATATATAAAAATTCATTCACATAAACATTTGGGTAGGGTTGACGTCTTTTCCGGTTGGATGTTTCTGGGTAAAGGGGGAGACAGAGAAAAATGGTGAAAGAAAACAGGCCATGAAATTCATTTGCAATCCTTATCATAACACTGTTTCTACAGATGGCTCATAAATCAAATCTGCTGCTGTAACAACGCCCCCGCTCCTTAGACTCATCAAATTTGTGCTATGCTTGCGCCGCGTTAAAATTCGAACACACCTGAATATCAGACCAATAATTATGATGACTCCCAGGATACAAAGGAGAAACTTTCCCACACTCACAACAACATTCTGTGCCCACTCTCCTAACCCTGAGAACCATTTGCGTGGGTTCAACCATGAGACCCAGCTGGTCAATTCATTACCCACAGCCATCAAGGTATGGTTGTGCTTCCTCCTGAACTCCCACTTCAACTGTAAGATCTCATCCATCTTTTGATCGATGATCTCCGTGGGGTTGTCAGTGCTATTCTTTATATACGTACAGCACTTCACGCCATATTGAGTTGCCAGGGTAACACAGTATCCACCTGTCACAGCTGTAACGTAATTAAGGACCATCCTGTGCTAGATCAATTCTTTCTTGTAGGCTTGTTACTCCCTACCCGTATACCTGAAGGTGTCATCATACATCTCAGTGATATTATCTATCAAGTTCGCCAGCGCATGGATGTACCTATAATTTATAGTTCCTCTGGCAGTACGGGGGATATCTAATGCGAGAAGAACTTGAATCCCGTGGATACGTGGATCAAATCAGAGGCTGCGTGCTCTGTTCTATCTATGAGGTGTCTCTTGATGATGTGTTCATAATGGGTATGAGTATAAGGAGTCTTAGCGTTGCAGTGAACATCTTTCATTTTGTTGTGGGTTATGGTCATGATCTCTGGTAGTACTCTCCCAATATAACACAATCCCTCAGAGCTCGGAGTAAGCCACTTGTACGCTTTCCTCCCACATATGAAATAGGCATCATTTGGGAGAACATAGGGGACAAAATATAACAACACCATATTGCAAATCTTCCATGTAAAGAAACCAATCCCTAGTTCTCTCATTTGTTCAGTACAAGTATCGGGCTGGATGACATGGGCACAATACCCCTGCGATACCTTTCCAACCCAGATTTTTGCTTCCACGTGTATACCGGTACCGAAAATACTTCCCACTGTTGGCTATCTTGCGTACAAGTTCAGAGTCAATAGGTATCCTATCAGCTCTGTGTGAAAAGGTCATTGTCTGGTTATTCCATGTCACTTCCCAATTTCCTGGTTTTCGGAAATTGGAAATATTAAAACACAACAGTGACCTATCTACATGATACTGGTGGAGCTTCAAACTAGGGGGCCTAGATATATTGAATTTCTTGTCCACCGGTCTCCCACCCCGTAATTCGAGTACCTCATCGATTGTTAAAGGGTATGGCACTAATCCTGACTTACTTTGTCCTTGAGATACCTGTGAGCACACCCAGCATTCTGTCTGGTTTAAGACCTTCCCCACTAATGAGTGGTAATCACTCAACGGATGTCGGTCCATGTTGATATTAATGTTGGACTGACATCTCTGGATGCACCCATCTTCGACTATGTTCTCTCAATTTCTACAAATACAATATTCATCAGACAATAACCCCTCACATTGCCTCTGATCTCCATGACTACCAGAGCGCTTACTGATACCAGCCTTTACTCGAGTGATGTGCTGCTCCTGAGATCCTACAAATCCGTACTCGCCATCAGAACCCATTCCAGATCCTTGCTCGACGTCTCTGGGACCCTCACCAAAACAGATTGTCCTGAGCAAAAACAGAATTACCAGAAAAACCTGAAATGCAGTCTCTTGAGGTAGATCCATTTCTTTAGGGGAAAAGAAGGAAAACAAGAAGGGGGGGAAAGAAAAATGCAGTGGGAGGTGATTAAAGACGAGTGGACCCAAGTCTCTCTTTCGGCGACCTTTAGTGCTGTTGTGCTGGTCAACAAAACTTGATACGGTCCTTCCCACCTGTCTATGAGGCAACCTGAGCGTAAAAAATTTCGAATCATCACATAATCCCCAGGCTCAATGTCATGACAATTACTGTTCGGTAGATCAGGAATCACCAGCTTTAGATTTCTTTGTTGATTTCTCAGCTGCTGGCTCATCCTAACCCAGTATTGCACAGTTATTTCGTTATTGAATTTCAAATAATCCTGGGGGTCTATCATTACATGGGGTTGTCGACCAAAAAGAACTTCGAAGGGTGATAAGTTAAGCGGTGACCTGGGAGTGGTCCTGATGCTGTACAACACTAGTGGCAATGCTTCTGGCCACAACAATCCAGTTTCAGCCATTACTTTGCTCAGCTTATTTTTAATAGTGCTGTTCATTCAAGCCACCTTCGCACTCGCCTGTGGTCGGTACAGAGTGTGCAGCTTGCTATTAATACCCACCAGTTTGCACATGACCTGAAAGACTTCACCTGTAAAATGGGTCCCCCTATCACTTTCAATCATTCCAGGGATACCATATCTGCACACAAATTCCTGCACAATTTTCTTTGCAGTGAACACAGCAGTATTTGTGGCAGTGGGGAATGCTTCTACCCAGTTGGAAAACACATCAGTACATACTAACACATATTTTAAATTCCTACAGTATGAAGTCGATTTGTATTACCTGAAATGGTCCGTCAGGAGGAGGGATATGGGATGGCTCTGTTGGTATTGCCCTACCAATATTCTTTCACAAGCAAGTAAGACATGTCATTGCTTTCTTACCTGCATGAGAAGAGAATCCTGGTGCACTCTAGTAGGCTCTTACCAGCTTACACATACTTTCCTTACCTAGATGAGTCAGACCATGTGCCGCCTCAGCTAGGCTTGGGAGATATGCTCTGGGGGCCACTGGCTTACCGTGTCCATCTGTCCAAAGTCCTGAAGACTCCTGACCATATCCCTTCGCCTTCCAGACTGCCTTTTCCTGTAGGGAACACAAATTTTAGAATGTTTTGCATGTTGTGTATTTGTTGTGTGGAGTAAAACCATCTCTAGAAAAGAGAAAAGAGGGGAATAATAATAAAAAAAAGAAAATGTCAGGTTTGCGTTCACCATCAGGTCGTCACACCATCATGCACATCAGTGTCTGTACACAGTTTCCTTTCACCAGTATTCCCATTCTCCACCCTTTGTGAGGCACACTGCAGTAATACTGGTGTCATTGTGCTGGTGAGATATACTGGGTTTGGGCAGAACTCTGAAGAACCAATTAGGCATGTGGTGTTTGAACTGTAAGCGGGTCCATGTATTGTACCCTCCTGTAGGTGAACGTAGAAGATGGAGAGGAAACTGTGAAGAACCATGACATAGAGGTTAGTAACAGATAAGTTTGTAGAGGTAAAGAGGATTTTATAAAATTTGACAACTGGATTGGGCACTACGGGGAATGACTTTCTACTTGGTTTACTCCCCTTAAAAAAAATTCTATGTTTGTTGTATCTCTACTGGGACTATTCCAGCCATCAATCCAGTGTCCTGTCCATCCTAAGTTCATAGGGAACCCGGTATCTGTGAGATAATTTCCTCTACCTGTGATGGACATGAATCTAGAACAGTGTAATGCAACATTAGTCTTTGAGGGTATCTAACATACCTTGTACTTCCTGAGCGGGAGCACAATATATGTATATCATATTTATCAAAGTTTCTCTTACTTTAATCAGGGGCCCTTTTTGCTAGGAAAAAGAAGGAAATGAAAGGGTTTAGCATCGTAGGGGCCCCATCTTAACCTCAGCAAGTTTTGTCAAAGGGTAACGTTGCATTTATTTTGTTCTTCCCATTAGCCGATTCTGTGTTTTCTATATGGCTTTTGAATCCTTACTATATGTCCCTTGGTCCCGTCTATGTGTTTAATGCTGTGGCTTGTGTTGTTTGTCTAGGCGGTCTATATTTACTATGTGTTCCATTACTCCTACAATCCCTGGAGAAATGCCCTTTCTTTCTACAAGTGTAACATATTATTGACCTTGGCTTACCATTAGGGATCTAGGGTTTGGGCTGATGGGTCTTTCCTGTATGTGCCTGTATACTTACCATCCTAAACCTCTCCTCCTGTTGTTCTCTGCGCCTAGCAATATTCTTGTGATGTTCAATAGAGCACTCTCTAAGATTAGCTACTGTGACCCCTCTCCAATTAGGCAAAGAAGTCTGCACCCTGACCCTCAATGCCTTATTGAGCCCGTCCATTAGCACAGAAACAGCTACCTCCCTGTAATTCGCATCGTTCCCTATATCCGATACCCCAGTGTATATAGCCATTATTTGCAAAGCCCTATGGAAATATTCAGATGTCATTTCACTGTCCTTCTGTCTTATGGAGAAAATTTTGCTCCACTTAACAGCAGTGGGGAAATAAAATCCTAGTTGTATGTTAATTCGTTCCACGTTCTCCTGATTGTGTTCTCAAGTCATAGGACCATCTCACTCTAATTTACAATCCGTAATAAATTTTTGGGTGTCAATATTAGGGGGTAGGCACGCTTTCAAGAATATCCACCAATCTTTGTTTGCAGGTTCATGGGTATTACCCAGATCCGTCATTAAGAAATGTAAAAGATACCTTGATATGCATGGTGTTGTACTTTTTTAAGTGAGTTTTGGTACGTTTACTTCTATATGAAGTGGTGGTGAGGAACTGTTCCTTTCTCTACTATCAAGATTCCCACCATACAGGGTTCATTTCCTTCTGGAGAAGTCACAGGACTCATTATTATCATCATAGCAAACAATACTACACATTCTGTGTTCCCTATTTGTTTTCTCTATGTATCTTACGTCTGGGAGTTGTTTGAATTGACAAAAGAAAATCCACCATTGACACTGGACAAGAAGAAAGATCTTTATTGATACAAGATCACCGAGATTTCATGTGATGTATATTTAGTTTCTCTACCATTGTTTTATCCATTTAGTATCGCCTTCGATCTCCCCTCAACCTTTTCTTTATTTCTGATAAACTTCTGACATCTGGCTAAATGCTTCCGGGGATCGCGGAATTCTGAAAAGATTGACCGCAGCTCTGATCTGGACCACGGGCAATACATTGCATTATTCCTGGTGAGGGTTATTCCCTATCGGTCCTCCTATTGGGAGTTACTATTTCCAAGACAGGATGTAACCCTACCATTCCATTCCTAATTTGCTCACTGTGAGGTGTTATTGTCTCTGTGTAATGAACAGTCTCACACTTACCGGTGGCTGTGATCTCACCAGTCCTTTCAGTAGGGGACACCGTCACTGCTCTTATTGGTTAGGCTGGGCCCACCTGAGTTTCCTGTAAGGTGACTGCCTGAATGAGAGCTGAGATTAGGGTGGATCCTTCATCTTCCTGTGACCTATAACCTTGGAGAGAATTCAAAACAGGATACAACTTGCAAGGGTTAGGGTTAACACATTGATTCTGCATTTTTCTATCATTTACAGATGTACCATTGGTTGTAGCCAATTTCTCCCCTTCGACTTGTGTCGGTAATGGTGTGCTCATACTCACATTCCTGCCAGGTTTGGAACTTGCTGTGCGAGTTAGTTCCCTTTGCACCTCCCCCTCTTGCTGCCACAGATTTAAACAGTCGTTATGTCTGATCCTTTGTTTTCTAGATTTGATCAGACATATTCTAATACCTACATTCTGCAGTACCTCTGGTTCAAAGCTTCCCACCCTAGGGAATGGTGACCTATCTTCAGCAGTTATACGCACCCATTCATTGCAAAAAGCCTCTGCATGTGGACCATATTTCCCACTCATAATAAACCGTGCTGACCCCTGGCCCACAATTCTTCAGCCTGAACCCTCGCTGCTGTACGTCTCTCACTTGAGCAACTGGCTCCCATTGTGAGTCCTCTCCCACAAACACCACCAAAATACACAATGCAAGCAGACGGTGAAAGTCCTCCGAGCGCTCTTCACCCGCTCTCGCCCATGTTGGCCAGTACAACGATACACTGTTGATAGTGGATCGCAATGTACCCAACCTAGGGCTCCTATAAGACCTTACAGCACTGCAATTTCTTTCGGTGGAGGCTCTGTTGGAATATTTTCCTGAGAAAGGCAGCGAAAAATTCCTTTTTCGGTATCTTTCCACTGGAATTTTGGTTGGGTGAAAAACAGAAAACCTCAATAACTATTGCTCACCCTTTCCAGTGGATTTCCACCAGGGAGATTTCCTGACGTAATCAGCAAAAACCCCTTTCTCTTTCCTTTTACACAATCACGTCTGTGTATGCTCCCCACAGCACATATGACACAATAATATCACGTTGTGCTGTGTAGAACACATGGACGTGCGGTTCAATCGCACAGCCTATAGATACTAGTTATCTATATGCCCTACGATAGCGGGAGTCGAATTCACAAGCTGCGCTCCTCAGCCAGAGCATAACACAAAACCTTTACTTCAATTCACAATTCTTATATTTCACAATTCCCTATTATGCTCCTCTGCAAATCTCCTCACGATTTGCGTACTTCTCTCTTTATGTTCACGTAAGGTAGCGAACCTTATGCCACTGGGCCTCTACTAACCCAGTGTTCCCACGGGATCCAAAGTTCCGGGGTTCAGCTTCACTCACTCTTACTTTCACTCACTCAGATAAACCTTGTTTTTCTTTTCTGTACAGAAAATACCACTCTCCTAGGTTGGTTACTTTACCCCAGAGGTACTTACAGTTTAAACAAAACATTGAGGTAACCTGCTTTTGAAATCGGATAGTTATGTGCTATTGTATGAAAGTATATTACCCCGCTTTTTACTTGAACAACTATCGTGTGATTTGTACTTAGCATCCGCAATCCTACGCAACCTTGCGTAAACACGCGACCGATCGTGCCTTTACCCCACGTGTGCGACCCTGCACTTTGTCCGTACCACATGTACAAACATGCGTCCGCAATAAAACCACACAATCTATATAAATGTGAGCAATACAAACTATTATCGCTCACTAACACAACCCACACTTGTTCTGTATAAACCTTTAATGACTAGGCCAGAACTGCATTTTGTGTTTTATAATTACACCCTCAATACACTTATTTAAAATATATCTATATAGCAAACAAACGTATCTGATTTCACACAGACCTATAATGACTGTAATAACCTATGGTCCATAGGCAGCAGTATATGAGAGAGTATGCAAAGTATCTGTATGCTTTGTGTACTCACTTTTGGCACCAAAAATTTTACACACAGATTTTAAATAGCTTTTTTCCTTTTTACACACAGATTTTAAATAGCTTTTTTTTTCTGTTTCCTCCGGGTTCTATCAGCACTTCTGTAGACTAGACAGAGCAGACGTGATCTAATCAGCACAAAAGAGAGTTTTAAAACACCCTAGCAGATGCGTCTCCATCCTTTGCTGATAGATCAAAGTCTGCTATGGTCTGCAAGTCTGTGAATGTGTGAAATCCCGGACGAGCCCCCAATTGTTAATGTTGATTAACATACAGGACAGAAAAGCAATACCTTTTAAAGCAATACCTTTTACACTGAAATTCAAGCAGCTGCGGCTGCTGGATGTAATCATTAACCTACGTACTTTTTACTCACTTAGCGTACACACACACACACCGACACGCTGTAAGCACAATGCAGCTACACGTGTGGCTGAAATACACTTTAAACCTTGGCAGGAAAGAGACACAACACCAAGTGTATTTAAAATGCTGGGATCCGACCCACCAACATATAATTGCAAAAATGGGGTTACAATAACAATACAATCACAATAAGAGAAAAGAGGCTACAATCAATGGTACATACGTTTGTTTCGCCACCGCCACGCTGTCCCGTTGCTCAGTCAATCATGCAAGATGACCTTCAGAGAGAGAGAGAGACCGGCCAGGCAGCTTGTCTTTTTATACATTTGGCTAACACATAATACAATAGAAACTGTAATCTCTTCACCTATAGGTCAAAGGGCTGGTCATTTACAGTACAGGAGGGGCCATAGGTTGGCTTGAATAGGTGGGCGATGCCTGGTCCAGGTGCACTTGCAGTTGGTTTCCACTGGGTTCTCTCCGAATATCAGAGTACAGTAAATACAGTATAATAGTAATATTCTGTTCCTGCGCATATCTATGCGCAGGAGCGTGCTATCTTCTGCAAACTGCTACCGGAATGTTGCTCTTAAAATATCCTACAGCTGGATACCAAACACCACCTCCTAACCTAATGCTGTCCCCTCATATCCTGTAAAGGTGAATCCCTTTGTTATTGTACCCTTTAAACAAGTATAAATTGCTGGTGTGGTGCATGTGGGCTATGTGTTCATTGTGCACTATGTGGGTTAAATATGAGATATGTCTTTGTGGCTTTCCGTGCAAATACATAAGCTACCGTAATTACTCATACCACGCGCAAATACGCAGGACCGTGTGAGCAGTCCTATGCAACATGTGTATATGCGCACGCACGGCAGAACAAGTACGCGCACAGTGGCCATCTGTGTGGTGTTTGTACTTGGTGCGTGTGACAATAATATTTTCGACTTCAACAGTATCCCGATTGTGAACAAGCCGACAGGGGTGATCTGCCGGCCGGGATGCAGACGGGCGGGATCCTGACTGCATCCCATCTGAATATATGGAGCTATTCCTTTGTCAATTAGCTACAATCTCACCAGTCTTATTCCTTCCATTGCAGGACACAATTACTACTTGTTTCAGGTGACCATTTTACAGACCATTTTCATGAGACCACCACACAATTTGGGCGCCGGAAGTTCAGCCAGCGATGTCTCACACCCACAGATTTATCTGTCCCACTGAGGATATTATTCTGCTGTGGGATGGTCCTTCCCACTGATCTACAGTAGCTTAACATTAAATTTTCTCTAGTTTCTGCACAGAAAGTAATTACTTGGATCTATGTTAAAATTAAAACAATACACAACTCATACAAATACTTGACGCTTGTTTAATACATAAAAATACATAATACACAAGTGTGTATCTAGGGGTCCGAGCGCCCCAGACAAAGTAAAGGCCCGGTGCCCCCCCCCACCCTATTTGAAATAGTGAAGACACTTGTGCCAACAAAGGGAGCGTGGCCACTCAATAGTACCCCAATTCAAATGACCCCACAGTAGTGTTCCTCACATTACACAGCACAGTAATGTACATTATTCACGTTATGCTACACAGTAGTACTCCTTATACACATTATGTCACACAGTAGCGAGTAGCGCTCCTGGGAAAGTGGGTGTGGTCTCACAATTTTATATTATGATATCAAACTATAAATATATAATCACACACCCCTACACATGCACACACACACACACACACACACACACAATTACCAGCCTTACACACAATACCCACAATAGTGCTCCTTACACATAATGTCCCCAGTATAGTGTCAGATACACATAACGTTCCAGTATAGTGCCAGATGCACATTGGGCCTAATGCAGATCTGAACGTAGATATGCTAAATTTAGCACATCTACGATCAGTCACACAGACAAGCACAGGGCTAGTCCACCCCGCATGTCAGGCCCGACCCCCCCCCCCCCCCCCCCCCCCCGCACAAGTACAAAAGCATTGCACGGCGACAATGCTTTTGTACAGGAAGAGTAGCTCCCTGCCCGCGCAGCTCCTGCGCGCTGGCAAGAGCTACTCATCGCTGTGAGGGTCGCAGTGGCTGCGTGTGAGGTCACGCAGCCACCATGGCCCGCCCCCCCAATTGGTTGGCCACGTCTGCGTTGCCCGGACCGCGCCCCCTAAATGGTCGGCCAAACGCTGCTGGACCGCTCCCTCCTGCCCAGCGACACTCTGCCTGTCAATCAGGAAAAGTCGATCGCAGGGCTGAAACAGCCGTCGGCTGTCTTGCATGCACCAGAGCACTGTGTGCAAAAACACAGCAGCAATCAGGTCTGAATTAGCCCCAATGTCCCCAGTATAGTGCCAGTTACACATAATGTCCCCCAGTATAGTGCCAGTTACACAAATGTCCCCAGTATAGTGCCAGTTACACATAATGTCCCCCAGTATAGTGCCAGTTACACATAATGTCCCCCAGTATAGTGCCAGTTACACATAATGTCCCCCAGTATAGTGCCAGTTACACATAATGTCCCCCAGTATAGTGTCAGTTACACATAATGTCCCCAGTATAGTGTCAGTTACACATAATGTCCCCAGTATAGTGCCAGTTACACATAATGTCCCCAGTATAGTGCCAGTTACACATAATGTCCCCCAGTATAGTGCCAGTTACACATAATGTCCCCCAGTATAGTGCCAGTTACACATAATGTCCCCCAGTATAGTGCCAGTTACACATAATGTCCCCCAGTATAGTGCCAGTTACACATAATGTCCCCCAGTATAGTGCCAGTTACACATAATGTCCCCAGTATAGTGTCAGTTACACATAATGTCCCCAGTATAGTGCCAGTTACACATAATGTCCCCAGTATAGTGCCAGTTACACATAATGTCCCCCAGTATAGTGCCAGTTACACATAATGTCCCCCAGTATAGTGTCAGTTACACATAATGTCCCCCAGTATAGTGCCAGTTACACATAATGTCCCCCAGTATAGTGCCAGTTACACATAATGTCCCCCAGTATAGTGCCAGTTACACATAATGTCCCCCAGTACAGTGCCAGTTACACATAATGTCCCCCAGTATAGTGCCAGTTACACATAATGTCCCCCAGTATAGTGTCAGTTACATATAATGTCCCCCAGTATAGTGCCAGTTACACATAATGTCCCCCAGTATAGTGCCAGTTACACATAATGTCCCCCAGTATAGTGCCAGTTACACAAATGTCCCCCAGTATAGTGCCAGTTACACATAATGTCCCCCAGTATAGTGCCAGTTACACATAATGTCCCCCAGTATAGTGCCAGTTACACATAATGTCCCCCAGTATAGTGCCAGTTACACATAATGTCCCCCAGTATAGTGCCAGTTACACATAATGTCCCCCAGTATAGTGCCAGTTACACATAATGTCCCCCAGTATAGTGTCAGTTACACATAATGTCCCCAGTATAGTGTCAGTTACACATAATGTCCCCAGTATAGTGCCAGTAACACATAATGTCCCCCAGTATAGTGCCAGTTACACATAATGTCCCCCAGTATAGTGCCAGTTACACATAATGTCCCCCAGTATAGTGCCAGTTACACATAATGTCCCCCAGTATAGTGCCAGTTACACATAATGTCCCCCAGTATAGTGCCAGTTACACATAATGTCCCCCAGTATAGTGCCAGTTACACATAATGGGGGAAATTCAGAGATGATCGTAGATGTGCTATGTTGTTTCTGTGCAGGGTAAATACTGGCTGCTTTATTTCTACACTGCAATTTAGATTTCAGTGTGTACACACCCCACCCAAATCTAACTCTCTCTGCACATGTTACATCTGCCCCCCCTGCAGTGCACATGGGTGGTCATTCCGAGTTGTTCGCTCGTTGCCGTTTTTCGCAACGCAGCTATTAGGTGGAAAATGCGCATGCGCATGGTACGCAGCGCGCATGCGCTAAGTTATTTAACACAAAACTTTGTAGATTTGCTGGTGTTCGTGCGACGCTTTTCTGTAGTTTATTTAGTGCGTCTACTTCCCTGCAATGCGGCACGTTGGGACATCGGCGCTAACACTAGTGACTGGCTGGCAGAACTGACTGACTCGCTGAATCAATGTAAAAGGTGAGAGTGCTGTGCAGTGTCACCCACTGCACTGCACAGCACTGTCACCTTTTACAGTGATTCAGCGTCCAGACATTACCCTCCGGGATATCACCCACTCTATCCGTTACATTAGCCATCTCAGGGCTTCCAGTCCGGCAGGCCAGGTGCTGGGTTGCGGAGTCAGGGCCTCTGGGGATCTGGGTGCGGCTGTGGTGTGGAGGCACTTCTGTGACATCACGCACAGAGGAGGCTGCGGGGCTCAGTGAGTATGCGGCGCAGGGAGGGCTATCATACATATCTATGCCAGTGGCTGCAGCAGCTTTTGTTCCACCTGCGCTGCGGCTAGGGAGTGGTGATTGTTGATGCCGGAGGGGGCAGGTGGATTGGCAGCAGGACATAGGACGCTGCAGTAAAAGGATTTTTTATTTTCCCTATCTACAGCGCAGAGACTTGCTGCAGATGCAGTGGCCTACCCTCCAACTGTACCTTTTTTTTATGGTCTGTACCGATTTCTGGCTCTCCAAACTTCCATTGAAAGTATAGGAAAAGGGGCATTGCCACGCCCCTTTACCCATGACCACGCCCATTTTTCGAATTTGTATCGATTTTTATGTGTAAATTGTTGCAGGGTATGTTGCTGCAGATGCAGTGGGCCTATTTTGGGGTGTGGACCTGGAGCTGCAGCTCCATCAGCCCCATTGTTAATCCTGCTCTGGGAACACACAGCAGCCAAAAGGCAGAGCCTCCCATTGGATGTAAACTGTGTGGGAGGGCGTTTCTCGCCCAATCAGCTGTGAACTGGGTGTGATAGCAAATTAACACCTCAACCCTGGCACACCAAATGCACCAGATATCTGCAAAAATGCTCACGTACTGCTGAGCGACACTGGAGGAAATCACGCTCTAAGGCAGACTTCCTCCATTTCAAATTTATGCTCTCATCCTTCAGTGCTGCCCTTTTTCTTGCTAAACAGTCATACTTCAAGAACCTCATCTCCTCCCAGTCTTCCAACCCCCGACGCCTCCTTGCCACTCTCAACTCACTCCTCTGCCCACCTCCACCTCGTCTCCCTTCCTCACTCTCTGCTCTTGACTTTGCCACTTACTTCACATCCAAAATTGACTCCATACGTCAGGACATCACATCACACCAGACCATCAGTAACCAGCTTTCTCCCATCCCTTACCAACCCTCCCCATCCCTCGCACCAACTCTGTCATCTTTCTCCCATGCATCTGGAGAGGAAGTGATGGCCCTCATTCGTTCCTGTCCCCTCACCACCTCCCCAGTTGACCCTATCCCCTCCCGCCTCCTCCGCTACCTCTCTCCTTCTGCTTGTTCCCATCTTTCCCACCTTCTCAATCTGTCCCTCTCATCAGGCACTGTCCCCTCTGCCTTCAAGCATGCACTCATCTCTCCTATTCTTAAAAAACCTACACTTGATCCAAGCACTCTCTCCAACTACCGACCCATCTCTCTCCTCCCTTTTGCCTCCAAACTCCTTGAGCGTATTGTCTACAACCGCCTTACTTCCTTTCTTTCCTCACACTCACTGCTTGACCCATTCCAGTCTGGCTTCCGTCCTCTCCACTCCACTGAAACTGCCCTTACAAAAGTATGCAATGACCTCCATGCTGCTAAATCTAAGGGACACTACTCTATACTTATTCTACTTGATCTCTCTGCTGCTTTTGACACTGTGGACCATCCTCTCCTACTGCAAATTCTTCACTCCATTGGTCTGCGTGACACTGCCCTCTCTTGGCTGTCCTCCTACCTTTCTGACCGTTCTTTCTCTGTCTCCTCTCATGACTCCACCTCCCCCTCACTTCCACTAACTGTAGGGGTACCCCAAGGTTCTGTCCTTGGTCCTCTTCTCTTCTCTCTCTATACGTCCTCACTAGGTAAGCTCATTAGTTCTTTTGGTTTCCAATATCATCTTTATGCTGATGACACCCAAATCTATCTTTCCTCTCCAGACCTCTACCCTGCTCTCCTCACTCGTTCTCCAACTGTCTCTCTGCTACCTCTTCCTGGATGTCCCAGCGCTTTCTTAAACTTAACATGTCTAAGACAGAGCTGATCATCTTTCCTCCCTCCCGCATAACCTCACCTCCTACAATCTCATTATCTATTGATGGCACTACTATCTCCTCTAGCCCCCAAGTGCGCTGTCTTGGAGTAATCCTTGACTCCTCCCTCTCCTTCAAACCACACATTCAGCACCTCTCACAAACCAGCCATTTTCATCTAAAAAACATTTCCAGGATCAGACCCTTTCTGACCCAGGATGCTACTAAGACTCTTATCCACTCACTGGTCATTTCCAGACTGGACTACTGTAATCTGCTCCTGACTGGCATTCCTGACAAATACCTCTCTCCACTCCAATCTATCCTCAATGCTGCTGCCCGGCTCATCTTCCTCACCAAACGCACTACGTCCACCTCTCCTCTCTTACTAGACCTTCACTGGCTCCCCTTCCCTTTCAGAATCCACTTCAAGCTTCTCACACTCGCTTACAAAGCCCTCACCCACTCCTCTCCCATCTACATCTCTGACCTTATCTCCCTTTACACTCCCACCAGTCCTCTTCGCTCTGCTAATGCACGCCGACTCTCCTGCCTACGGATTACTTCCTCCCCCTCCTACCTCCAAGATTTTTCACGTGCTACACCACTTCTTTGGAATTCCCTACCTCTCCCCCTCAGACTATCCATCTCTCTACAAAACTTCAAACGGGCTCTCAAGACCCACTTCTTCACCAAACCCAGCCAAATCTCATCCTAACCCTCTGTTCTACACTCTCTATGTACCCCATCTGTGTCACCCCTGTCTGTCTACCCCTCCCCTTTAGAATGTAAGCTCTCACGAGCAGGGCCCTCTTCCCTCATGTGCTTATCCTTTCTTACTTTAATAATCTTCAACTGTACCACATCCAGCAGTCTTCTGCCACCTGATCCTTTTTCCAGTGTAATCTGCTGATGTAGCTATGTTTATTTACCCTGTACTTGTCCTATTCTGTCATCAACTGTAAGTTGCTGTTTTCCTGTTTGATTATTTGTTTATGTATTCTGTAATCGGGCGCTGCGGAACCCTTGCGGCGCCATATAAATAAAGGATAATAATAATAATAGACCTGCCGCTAACCCAATGAGAGCTCCTAGCCACGCCCAGCGTTATCCACACAGTCACAGTGTGACAGATATATACATACATTTGTATGCAGGAACGGATCTTGGTGCGGGCAAGCAGTGCCTGCGCCCGGGGCGCTGCGGCCTGGTGGCCCGGCCGCAGGCGCCCGCCGCCTACCCGCACCCCACTCCCCGGCTGACGCAGTGGGCTATGTGGACTCTGTCAGACTCTAGAGGTCATTATTGACCTCTAGTGTCTGTGCGGCGCTGCTATAGAGAGGAGCCGCGGGCGCCCAGACGGAGCAGCAGCAGCAGACGTCGGGAAGCAGGAGCGGGGCAGTGGTAAGTATTGGGGGGGAGTTTTGTGTGTGTGTTTGTAAGCGGCTACTAAGGGGCACAGCAACAGGAGGCACAGCAACAGGGGGCACAGCAACAGGGGGCACAGCGACGGGGCACAACAACTGGGGGCACAGTGACAGGGGGCACAGCGACAGGGGGCACAACTACTGGGGCAAATCTACTGGAGGCATAGCTATAGGGGGCACAACTACTGGGCCAAATCTACTGGGAGTATAGCTACAGAGGACACAGCTACTGGGGGCATAGCTACTGGGGGCATAGCTACAGGGGGCAAGTCTACTGGGGACAAATCAACTGGGGGGCAAAACTGCTTGGGGCAAATCTGGGGGCACAGCTACTGGGGGCACAACTACTGGGGGCATAACTGTGGCCACGCCCCTACCCTATGAAGCCACGCCCCTATTTTTGCAGCGCACCTTCGGCACGCACTGACTGTTTTGCCGCGGAGGTGGGGCACCAATGGAAACTTTCGCACTGGGCGCCACAAGGTGTAAAACTGGCCCTGTTTGTATGTATTTAAGTAATGTGGTCATGAGCTATGTGGCGAGTGTTGTCCCCCGTTCCCCTCCGGCGCGGCGGGCTTCGGCATGGCGGCGGGCTCCGGCGCGGTGACGACTAGGTTCCAGCTTGGAGGGACTTGCATCCGTTGGGATTCAAGCCCCTCCAATCAAGTCGTGGCATTTTGAATGGCGCGCCAAGCGCGAGCCAATCGGAGCTCGCGCATTGGCAGCCAATGGGGAGAAGCCGCGGCGAGCCAATCAGGGCTCACCGCGTCATAGCTCCGCCCACTTCTGGCATCATATAAGAGATGCTGCAGAGCGGGAGAGCTCAGTCGGGCGCCGGACGCGGATGGAAGAAGAGCTCCTGAAGAAGAAAGAAGACCGAGCAGCAGAGGCGGCGACGGCGGAGTCAGCGGCGGCGACGGCGGAGTCAGCAGAGCTGGCGGCGAGGAAGAAGAAGAGGAAGACAACGGCGGGGGAAGACGCCCAGCGACGGAAGTCCGGCGGAGAGTGCTGCAGCGTGTGGGAAGCGAAAGAGCTAACGAAGCTCCCCGCTGCAGCCTCTCCCACCGTGACGGGTAGGCGGCCCTGGGCCACCTTTACTTATATCTAGTTCACCCTAGAGCACCAGGGACAGGCACTAGGCCTGCGGGGATAACCAGGCCCTCCCGGCCTGTGCCCACTTTAGTCAGGCCTCCTGCCTGTGCCCACACTTCAGGCCCTCCAGGCCTGTGCCCACACTTCAGGCCCTCCAGGCCTGTGCCCTCCTCCAGGCCACCGGCCTCTGCCCTCCTCCAGGCCACTGGCCTGTGCCCTCATTCAGGCCTTCGACCTGCGCCTCAACCAGGCCACCGGCCTGCGCCACCCACTGCATCTTACAGGACCCGGGGTGGTATTGTACAGACCGGCCCGGACAGGATCGGCTGGGAGTGGGTCCGTACGGCAGCTTCCGAGGGGTTCGTGTCTGGCCGGGCGTAAGGAGCCCCACGAGGTGTGGTATACAAGGGATTAGAGAGTGTGGAGTAACGTTCCCGTCCCACGCGCCTCTATTTCCTGCTAATCTGGAGTGGACGGCTGTCCATAACAGATCCCCGGAAGGAAGTAGCTAACGATCAGTATGCGGTAAGTGGAATTGTTTATTCGGGGTTAACCTGTTGTGCCGGGGGATTATTCTGCTGACTTGTTGTTTAGTGATTGTGTCTAGTTAGTCCGGTCTCTGCTAGTTTGGAATAGAATCAGCAGTCTCAGTTGCTGAAGTTAATTTGCTCAAGTAGTATCCTTTAATTTGTTGTTTGCCGTTAGTGTAGCCTGCAGTTAGGGAGGCTGTTCTTCTTGCCCCAACAGAAGCAGAGAGGTGCGACCATCAAGGTGACCAGCGAGTCAGGAGTGAGTATTACTCTGTGTCCGTTTGTTATCGTTCCCGTATACCGGTCAGGGGTTGCGCTCACGGACGTGAGGACCCCTCTCACCACACTACGCGCGAGAGTGCGAGAATTGGGTAGCTGAGGCCTTTTGGCCAGTGATGACCTTTTGCCCAGCCGGTGAAGGTCGCAGCTACCCCTGACGTGCCCCGCTCTTCAGAAGGAGGTTGGCACGCACGTCTTAACCGGTACGTTCCTTCCCTTTAGGTTGCTCGTCGACTGCTGCTGAGAGGTGTTCGTGTCGGTGATCGATCCGGAAGGTTGGGTTTCCTGATGCTTCCGCGTACTGCATGTGACAGGAGCAGCCACAGGTAGGCAGAGTGACGACACCTGCACGGCAGCATGCACTGTACCACGCCCCAGCCCTGTTACATGCGCCCCACCCTATGAGTGGTAAGTGCAGTCATGTACCCCGCTTCTGGGGTGGCAAGTGCTGTGGTTTTGTATTTGTGTGTGTATATATATATTTCTCTTACGTCCTAGAGGATGCTGGGGACTCCGTAAGGACCATGGGGATAGACGGGCTCCGCATTAGACATGGGCACTAAGAAAGAACTTTAGGTATGGGTGTGCACTGGCTCCTCCCTCTATGCCTCTCCTCCAGACCTCAGTTTATCACTGTGCCCAGAGGAGAAGGGTACATTACAGGGAGCTCTCCTGAGTTTTCCTGAAAAGAAAGTATTTTGTTAGGTTTTTTTATTTTCAGGGAGCCTGCTGGCAACAGACTCCCTGCATCGAGGGACTGAGGAGAGAGAAGCAGACCTACTTTAACGTCAGGCTCTGTTTCTTAGGCTACTGGACACCATTAGCTCCAGAGGGAACGGAACGCAGGTCTCACCCTCGCCGTTCGTCCCGGAGCCGGGCCGCCGTCCTCCTCGCAGAGCCGGAAGATAGAAGCCGGGTGAGTATGTGAAGAAAGAAGACTTCAAAGGTGGCAGAAGACTTCATTGAGGTAACGCGCAGAGGTAACGCTGCGCGCCATTGCTCCCACACAGACACACGCAGGCAGGCACTGTAGGGGTGCAGGGCGCAGGGGAGGCGCCCTGGGCAGCAATAAGAACCTCCAAATCTGGCTAAAAAGTTATATACAGGCTAGGCACTGTATATAAAAGAGATCCCCCGCCAGTTCTTGAATATTTCAGCGGGACCGAAGCCCGCCGCTGAGGGGGCGGAGCTTGTTCCTCAGCACTCACCAGCGCCATTTTCTCCACAGCACACCACTGAGAGGAAGCTCCCCGGACTCTCCCCTGCTTACCACGGTGAAAGAGGGTTTTAAAGAAGGGGGGGGGGCATATAATTTGGCGCAAATAGATGATTACAGCGCTATCTGGGTAAGCATATTGTGTTTTTTCCTGGGTCATTAGCGCTGGGTGTGTGCTGGCATACTCTCTCTGTCTCTCCAAAGGGCCTTGTGGGGGAACAGTCTTCAGATAAGAGGATTCCCTGAGTGTGTGGTGTGTCGGTACGCGTGTGTCGGCATGTCTGAGGTAGAAGGTTCTCCTAGGGAGGAGGTGGAGCAAATGAGTGTGGTGTCTCCGTCACCAACGCCGACACCTGACTGGTTGGATATGTGGAATGTTTTAAGTGCTAATGTGAATTTATTGCACAAAAGGTTGGACAAAGCGGAGTCCAGGAATTATGCAGAGAGTCAGGCCCTGCCTGCCCCTATGTCGCAGGGACCTTCGGGGTCTCAAAAGCGCCCACTATCCCAAATGGTAGACACTGATACCGACACGGATTCTGACTCCAGTGTCGACTACGATGATGCAAAGTTACAGCCAAAATTGGCTAAAAGTATTCAATATATGATTATTGCAATAAAAGATGTTTTGCATATCACATAGGAACCCCCTGTCCCTGACACGAGGGTACACATGTATAAGGGAAAGAAACCTTAGGGAACCTTTCCCCCATCTCATGAGCTGAACGAGTTATTTGAAAAGGCTTGGGAATCTCCAGACAAGAAACTGCAGATTCCCAAAAGGATTCTTATGGTGCATCCTTTCCCGGCTAAGGACAGGATACAGTGGGAATCCACCCCAAGAGTGGACAAAGCGTTGACACGCTTATCCAAAAAGGTAGCGCTGCCTTCCCAAGATACGGCTACCCTAAGGGATCCTGCTGATCGCAAGCAGGAGGCTACCTTGAAGTCCATTTACACACATTCTGGTACCTTACTCAGACCGGCGATAGCATCGGCTTGGGTTTGTAGCGCTGTAGCAGCATGGACAGATACCTTATCGACGGAAATTGATACCCTGGATAAGGATACCATTTTATTGACCCTGGGTCATATTAAAGATGCTGTGTTATATATGAGAGATGCTCAAAGAAACATTGGCCTACTGGGTTCTAGAGTCAACGCTATGTCGATTTCTGCTAGACGAGTCCTATGGACCCGGCAATGGACAGGTGATGCCGACTCAAAGAGGCATATGGAGGTTTTACCTTACAGGGGTGAGGAATTGTTTGGGGAAGGTCTCTCGGACCTGGTCTCCACAGCTACGGCAGGTAAATCAAATTTTTTGCCTTTTATTCCCTCACAGCCTAAGAAAGCGCCACATTATCAAATGCAGTCCTTTCGGTCACATAGAAGCAAGAGAGTACGAGGATCGTCCTTTCTTGCCAGAGGTAAGGGCAGGGGGAAAAAGCTGCCAACCACAGCTAGTTCCCAGGAGCAGAAATCCTCCCCGGCCTCTACAAAATCCACCGCATGACGCTGGGGCTCCGCTGAGGGAGTCCGCCCCAGTGGGGGCACGTCTTCGACTTTTCAGCCACATCTGGGTTCACTCACAGGTGGATCCCTGGGCAATAGAAATTGTTTCCCAGGGTTACAAGCTGGAATTCGAAGAGGTGCCTCCTCGCCGGTTTTTCAAATCGGCCCTACCAGCTTCTCCCCCAGAAAGGGAGATAGTGTTAAATGCAATTCACAAATTGTATCTTCAACAGGTGGTGGTCAAAGTTCCCCTGCTTCAACAAGGGAGGGGGTATTACTCAACCCTGTTTGTAGTCCCGAACGGTTCAGTCAGACCCATTTTAAATTTAAAATCCTTGAACCTATACTTGAAAAGGTTCAAGTTCAAGATGGAATCGCTCAGAGCGGTCATCGCCAGCCTAGAAGGGGGGGATTTTATGGTATCCCTGGACATAAAGGATGCATGCCTTCATGTTCCCATATATCCACCTCATCAGGCGTACCTGAGATTTGCAGTACAGGATTGTCATTACCAATTTCAGACGTTGCCGTTTGGGCTTTCCACGGCCCGAGGATTTTCACCAAGGTAATGGCGGAAATTATGGTGCTCCTGCGCAAGCAGGGTGTCACAATTATCCCGTACTTGGACGATCTCCTCATAAAAGCGAGATCACGAGAGCAGTTGTTGAACAGCGTGTCACTTTCACTGAAGGTGTTACAGCAACACGGCTGGATTCTCAATATCCCGAAGTCACAGTTGGTTCCTACGAATCGTTTGACCTTCTTAGGCATGATTCTGGATACGGACCAGAAAAGGGTTTATCTTCTGATAGAAAAGGCCCAGGAACTCATGACTCTGGTCAGGGACCTATTGAAGCCAAAACAGGTGTCAGTGCATCACTGCACTCGAGTCCTGGGAAAGATGGTGGCATCTTACGAGGCCATCCATGCGAGGACCTTCCAATGGGACCTACTGGACAAATGGTCCGGGTCACATCTACAGATTCATCAGTTGATCACCCTGTCCCCCGGGGTCAGGGTATCTCTCCTGTGGTGGCTGCAGAGTGCTCACCTGCTATTGGGTCGCAGGTTCGGCATTCAGGACTGGATTCTGGTAACCACAGACACGAGCCTCCGAGGTTGGGGAGCAGTCACACAGGGAAGAAACTTCCAAGGTCTTTGGTCAAGTCAAGAGACTTGTCTTCACATCAACGTCCTGGAGCTGAGGGCCATATACAACGCCCTTCGTCAAGCAGAGACTTTGCTTCGCGATCTACCGGTTCTGATCCAGTCAGACAACGTCACTGCAGTGGCTCATGTAAACCGCCAATGCGGCACAAGGAGCAGAGTGGCAATGGCGGAAGCCACCAGGATTCTTCGCTGGGCAGAAAATCATGTAAGCGCACTGTCAGCAGTGTTCATTCCGGGAGTGGACAACTGAGAAGCAGACTTCCTCAGCGGACACGATCTACATCCAGGAGAGTGGGGACTTCATCAGGAAGTCTTTGCACAGATTGCAAGTCAGTGGGGACTGCCCCAGATAGACATGATGGCATCCCGCCTCAATAAAAAACTACAGAGGTATTGCGCCAGGTCAAGAGACCCTCAGGCGGTGGCTGTGGACGGCCTAGTGACACTGTGGGTGTTCTAGTCGGTCTATGTGTTTTCTCCTCTTCCTCTCATCCCCAAGGTGTTGAGAATAATATGAAAAAGAGGAGTACAGAACGCCGGATCCTAGCGGAGAAGGGCATTCCGGATGAGGTCATTCCTACTCTGATAAAGGCTAGGAAGGACGTGACAGCTAAACATTATCACCGTATATGGCGGAAGTATGTTTCTTGGTGTGAGGCCAGGAATGCTCCTACGGAAGAATTCCATCTGGGCCGTTTCCTTCACTTCCTACAAACTGGAGTGAATTTGGGCCTAAAATTAGGCTCCATTAAGGTTCAGATTTCGGCCCTATCCATTTTCTTTCAGAAGGACTTGGCTTCTCTCCCAGAAGTACAGACTTTTGTGAAGGGAGTGCTGCATATTCAGACTCCTTTTGTACCTCCGGTGGCGCTGTGGGACCTTAACGTGGTGTTGAGTTTCCTTAAGTCGCACTGGTTTGAAGGACTTAAAACGGTGGAATTAAAATATCTCACTTGGAAGGTGGTCATGTTGTTGGCCTTGGCTTCGGCTAGGCGAGTGTCGGAATTGGCGGCTTTGTCTCATAAAAGCCCCTATCTGGTTTTCCATATGGATAGAGCGGAATTGCGGACCCGTACTCAATTCTTGCCTAAGGTGGTGTCATCTTTTCATATGAACCAATTGTGGTGCCTGTGGCTACGCGAGACTTGGAGGATTCCGAGTCCCTTGATGTGGTCAAGGCTTTGAAAATGTACTTGGCCAGAACGGCTAGGGTCAGAAAAACAGAAGCACTGTTTGTCCTGTATGCAACCAACAAGGTTGGCGCTCCTGCTTCAGAACAGACTATTGCTCGCTGGATCTGTAACACGATTCAGCAGGCTCATTCTACGGCTGGATTGCCGGTACCAAAATCGGTTAAGGCCCATTCCACTAGGAAGGTGGGCTCTTCTTGGGCGGCTGCCCGAGGAGTCTCGGCATTACAACTGTGCCGAGCTGCTACTTGGTCGGGTTCAAACACCTTTGCAAGGTTCTACAAGTTTGATACCCTGGCTGAGGAGGACCTCCTGTTTGCTCAGTCGGTGCTGCAGAGTCATCCGCACTCTCCCGCCCGTTTGGGAGCTTTGGTATAATCCCCATGGTCCTTACGGAGTCCCCAGCATCCTCTAGGACGTAAGGGAAAATAAGATTTTAAACCTACCGGTAAATCTTTTTCTCCTAGTCCATAGAGGATGCTGGGCGCCCGTCCCAAGTGCGGACTACTTCTGCAAGACTTGTATATAGTTTTGCTTACATAAGGGTTATGTTACAGTTTTCCTCAGTCTCGGACTGATGCTGTGTTGTTTCATACTGTTAACTGGTTCGTATATACCAAGTTATACGGTGTGGATGGTGTGGGCAGGTATGAATCTTGCCCTTGGATTAACAAAAATCCTTTCCTCGTACTGTCCGTCTCCTCTGGGCACAGTTTCTCTAACTGAGGTCTGGAGGAGGGGCATAGAGGGAGGAGCCAGTGCACACCCACACCTAAAGTTCTTTCTTAGTGCCAATGTCACCTGCGGAGCCCGTCTATCCCCATGGTCCTTATGGAGTCCCCAGCATCCTCTACGGACCAGGAGAAAAAGATTTACCGGTAGGTTTAAAATCTTATTATATATATATATATATATATATACATATATATATGTCACACTCTTCTATTATATAAGACTTTTCTATAGGTCAGATTTAAGATGATACTGTGTTAACTATACCTTTCTTGGCTACCCTTCTGGATCTCTACAGAAATGGGGAGGCGAATTATGTACCAGAACCAGTTAAAGAAATAATTTAATTTATTTGCTTTATATCCTTGTTCACAGATACTTTAAGTATGTATTCGTTAATATGACTGCAATATACATATATAACAGTTAGATAATACTTTTGTATAACTGCATTTACTTGAACATTCAAACAATAGAATTTAAGTTTTATTGTACAGCAGCAGTCGATCTTCTCTGGTCTTTGTCTTGAAAGGCATAAAGCGGTTAGATAATAAACACAGTGTTGTTAACAAACAATAAGTTCTAGATATATATATATATCTTTATAACCCTTATTCTACACTTAGACCATCTGCAAGGTTATTCAGCTTAATACCTCCAATAGATACTATATTATAAATAAAAAACTACATCAACTGCTATCACTTTCCCTCTAGTGTCTATACTGCGCAGTGACTAATGGCCATGACGTTGGTGCACATGCAGTCTCTTAGCAATTGCTAATGCTGAATGGATCCAAATAAAATAATGAGTTGAATAACTGAAATATATCCTGGATTAGGGTACATGCGTGTGTCTCCAATTTACGGTAATTTACTTTGTGGAATGGTACTGTATCAATGCTTCTGAAATATATATATATATATATCAACGAAACTTGTAGCCCTTATTTTGTATTCCTCTTTATCTTATTATAGCTGTCAAGTGAGTTGTTCTGAGCCCAGATCAATACCCCAAGATGACTAAAGAACAAATAGTATTACTACTAGTCACTGCTTCTGCGTAGTATTTGAGGTAAGTTTCTCCCAGATCAGTTACAATAAGGAATTTCTTAACTAGTTTTTAGTTTTAATATACCATAACGCTGTCCTCTTCAATGCTGACTGTCACTTTAAAGCTAGGGTTCCTCACGTATTATCTGTAAGTAATTTTAATGTAAGATTGTGAGGTAATATCAGAAAATCCCCTTCAGTGTGAGGCCACAGTTCATCAATCTCTGACAGGGCACTAAACTGACTTTCCCTTCACCGTGAGGCCTTTTTCTTTCTGTGTCAGTGTCTATGCGGGCCCTCCCCTCACCATGTATGGGATGATTATGGACGCCTACCGCCTTATTAGGAGTCACTCCCAAGTCCAGGATCCTCCTGGCTCGGATCGGATTGGTGAAGCCGTTCTCTGCCGCCGCCCTGCGGACGTCACTAGGGGAAGGTATCGCCTGACTCTGCAGCTTCAGGGAGGTCTCCTCCTGCGCTCACGGGCTGCTCAGCTCTCACGCGATTACCGGCTCCCCGCTGATCACCGGAGACTATCACGGGTAAGTTTCGTCTGTCCTCTCCGGGTCCCGGGAGTCAGCCGCGGTCCTCTCTTTCTCCGCTCCTCCCGTCACACCTGCCGCGCAGTCTTTCCTCCGTTACTGCTTGCCTCAGACTCCTTGGCCGTACGCAGCTCTTTTCCAGTCTCCTCGCCTCCAGTCACCAACCACCAACGTTTTTTTTCAGTCCTCTTATATCACCTCCCTCCAGGGTACCCGGATCAGTCCCGCCACACGTAACTGCCACGAGCTGGCCCCCACAAACCCAGTCTCATGCCATCACCCCTTTTTAAAGCGAGACAGTGGGACAGTCTCTTAAGTTTGGATAGGAGCTGACAGAACCCCTCTGTGAGGGGGGAATATTACCCAACATAATGCTTTCCATGAGAGCAATTTATAGAAATCTTCTTATATCTCTCTATGAGGGCATTTGTACTAGAGATGAGCGCCTGAAATTTTTCGGGTTTTGTGTTTTGGTTTTGGGTTCGGTTCCGCGGCCGTGTTTTGGGTTCGAACACGTTTTGGCAAAACCTCACCGAATTTTTTTTGTCGGATTCGGGTGTGTTTTGGATTTGGGTGTTTTTTTCAAAAAACACTAAAAAACAGCTTAAATCATAGAATTTGGGGGTCATTTTGATCCCAAAGTATTATTAACCTCAAAAACCATAATTTACACTCATTTTCAGTCTATTCTGAATACCTCACACCTCACAATATTATTTTTAGTCCTAAAATTTACACCGAGGTCGCTGTGTGAGTAAGATAAGCGACCCTAGTGGCCGACACAAACACCGGGCCCATCTAGGAGTGGCACTGCAGTGTCACGCAGGATGTCCCTTCCAAAAAACCCTCCCCAAACAGCACATGACGCAAAGAAAAAAAGAGGCGCAATGAGATAGCTGTGTGAGTAAGATTAGCGACCCTAGTGGCCGACACAAACACCGGGCCCATCTAGGAGTGGCACTGCAGTGTCACGCAGGATGTCCCTTCCAAAAAACCCTCCCCAAACAGCACATGACGCAAAGAAAAAAAGAGGCGCAATGAGGTAGCTGACTGTGTGAGTAAGATTAGCGACCCTAGTGGCCGACACAAACACCGGGCCCATCTAGGAGTGGCACTGCAGTGTCACGCAGGATGTCCCTTCCAAAAAACCCTCCCCAATCAGCACATGATGCAAAGAAAAAGAAAAGAAAAAAGAGGTGCAAGATGGAATTGTCCTTGGGCCCTCCCACCCACCCTTATGTTGTATAAACAAAACAGGACATGCACACTTTAACCAACCCATCATTTCAGTGACAGGGTCTGCCACACGACTGTGACTGATATGACGGGTTGGTTTGGACCCCCCCAAAAAAGAAGCAATTAATCTCTCCTTGCACAAACTGGCTCTACAGAGGCAAGATGTCCACCTCATCTTCACCCTCCGATATATCACCGTGTACATCCCCCTCCTCACAGATTATCAATTCGTCCCCACTGGAATCCACCATCTCAGCTCCCTGTGTACTTTGTGGAGGCAATTGCTGCTGGTCAATGTCTCCGCGGAGGAATTGATTATAATTCATTTTAATGAACATCATCTTCTCCACATTTTCTGGATGTAACCTCGTACGCCGATTGCTGACAAGGTGAGCGGCGGCACTAAACACTCTTTCGGAGTACACACTTGTGGGAGGGCAACTTAGGTAGAATAAAGCCAGTTTGTGCAAGGGCCTCCAAATTGCCTCTTTTTCCTGCCAGTATAAGTACGGACTGTGTGACGTGCCTACTTGGATGCGGTCACTCATATAATCCTCCACCATTCTATCAATGTTGAGAGAATCATATGCAGTGACAGTAGACGACATGTCCGTAATCGTTGTCAGGTCCTTCAGTCCGGACCAGATGTCAGCATCAGCAGTCGCTCCAGACTGCCCTGCATCACCGCCAGCGGGTGGGCTCGGAATTCTGAGCCTTTTCCTCGCACCCCCAGTTGCGGGAGAATGTGAAGGAGGAGATGTTGACAGGTCGCGTTCCGCTTGACTTGACAATTTTGTCACCAGCAGGTCTTTCAACCCCAGCAGACCTGTGTCTGCCGGAAAGAGAGATCCAAGGTAGGCTTTAAATCTAGGATCGAGCACGGTGGCCAAAATGTAGTGCTCTGATTTCAACAGATTGACCACCCGTGAATCCTTGTTAAGCGAATTAAGGGCTGCATCCACAAGTCCCACATGCCTAGCGGAATCGCTCCCTTTTAGCTCCTTCTTCAATGCCTCCAGCTTCTTCTGCAAAAGCCTGATGAGGGGAATGACCTGACTCAGGCTGGCAGTGTCTGAACTGACTTCACGTGTGGCAAGTTCAAAGGGCATCAGAACCTTGCACAACGTTGAAATCATTCTCCACTGCACTTGAGACAGGTGCATTCCACCTACTATATCGTGCTCAATTGTATAGGCTTGAATGGCCTTTTGCTGCTCCTCCAACCTCTGAAGCATATAGAGGGTTGAATTCCACCTCGTTACCACTTCTTGCTTCAGATGATGGCAGGGCAGGTTCAGTAGTTTTTGGTGGTGCTCCAGTCTTCTGTACGTGGTGCCTGTACGCCGAAAGTGTCCCGCAATTTTTCTGGCCACCGACAGCATCTCTTGCACGCCCCTGTCGTTTTTAAAAAAATTCTGCACCACCAAATTCAAGGTATGTGCAAAACATGGGACGTGCTGGAATTTGCCCATATTTAATGCACACACAATATTGCTGGCGTTGTCCGATGCCACAAATCCACAGGAGAGTCCAATTGGGGTAAGCCATTCCGCGATGATCTTCCTCAGTTGCCGTAAGAGGTTTTCAGCTGTGTGCGTATTCTGGAAAGCGGTGATACAAAGCGTAGCCTGCCTAGGAAAGAGTTGGCGTTTGCGAGATGCTGCTACTGGTGCCGCCGCTGCTGTTCTTGCGGCGGGAGTCCATACATCTACCCAGTGGGCTGTCACAGTCATATAGTCCTGACCCTGCCCTGCTCCACTTGTCCACATGTCCGTGGTTAAGTGGACATTGGGTACAACTGCATTTTTTAGGACACTGGTGAGTCTTTTTCTGACGTCCGTGTACATTCTCGGTATCGCCTGCCTAGAGAAGTGGAACCTAGATGGTATTTGGTAACGGGGGCACACTGCCTCAATAAATTGTCTAGTTCCCTGTGAACTAACGGCGGATACCGGACGCACGTCTAACACCAACATAGTTGTCAAGGACTCAGTTATCCGCTTTGCAGTAGGATGACTGCTGTGATATTTCATCTTCCTCGCAAAGGACTGTTGAACAGTCAATTGCTTACTGGAAGTAGTACAAGTGGGCTTACGACTTCCCCTCTGGGATGACCATCGACTCCCAGCGGCAACAACAGCAGCGCCAGCAGCAGTAGGCGTTACACGCAAGGATGCATCGGAGGAATCCCAGGCAGGAGAGGACTCGTCAGAATTGCCAGTGACATGGCCTGCAGGACTATTGGCATTCCTGGGGAAGGAGGAAATTGACACTGAGGGAGTTGGTGGGGTGGTTTGCGTGAGCTTGGTTACAAGAGGAAGGGATTTACTGGTCAGTGGACTGCTTCCGCTGTCACCCAAAGTTTTTGAACTTGTCACTGACTTATTATGAATGCGCTGCAGGTGACGTATAAGGGAGGATGTTCCGAGGTGGTTAACGTCCTTACCCCTACTTATTACAGCTTGACAAAGGGAACACACGGCTTGACACCTGTTGTCCGCATTTCTGGTGAAATACCTCCACACCGAAGAGCTGATTTTTTTGGTATTTTCACCTGGCATGTCAACGGCCATATTCCTCCCACGGACAACAGGTGTCTCCCCGGGTGCCTGACTTAAACAAACCACCTCACCATCAGAATCCTCCTGGTCAATTTCCTCCCCAGCGCCAGCAACACCCATATCCTCCTCATCCTGGTGTACTTCAACACTGACATCTTCAATCTGACTATCAGGAACTGGACTGCGGGTGCTCCTTCCAGCACTTGCAGGGGGCGTGCAAATGGTGGAAGGCGCATGCTCTTCACGTCCAGTGTTGGGAAGGTCAGGCATCGCAACCGACACAATTGGACTCTCCTTGTGGATTTGGGATTTCGAAGAATGCACAGTTCTTTGCTGTGCTGCTTTTGCCAGCTTGAGTCTTTTCATTTTTCTAGCGAGAGGCTGAGTGCTTCCATCCTCATGTGAAGCTGAACCACTAGCCATGAACATAGGCCAGGGCCTCAGCCGTTCCTTGCCACTCCGTGTGGTAAATGGCATATTGGCAAGTTTACGCTTCTCCTCCGACAATTTTATTTTAGGTTTTGGAGTCCTTTTTTTACTGATATTTGGTGTTTTGGATTTGACATGCTCTGTACTATGACATTGGGCATCGGCCTTGGCAGACGACGTTGCTGGCATTTCATCGTCTCGGCCATGACTAGTGGCAGCAGCTTCAGCACGAGGTGGAAGTGGATCTTGATCTTTCCCTAATTTTGGAACCTCAACATTTTTGTTCTCCATATTTTAATAGGCACAACTAAAAGGCACCTCAGGTAAACAATGGAGATGGATGGATTGGATACTAGTATACAATTATGGACGGGCTGCCGAGTGCCGACACAGAGGTAGCCACAGCCGTGAACTACCGCACTGTACTGTGTCTGCTGCTAATATATAGACTGGTTGATAAAGAGATAGTATACTCGTAACTAGTATGTATGTATAAAGAAAGAAAAAAAAACCACGGTTAGGTGGTATATACAATTATGGACGGGCTGCCGAGTGCCGACACAGAGGTAGCCACAGCCGTGAACTACCGCACTGTACTGTGTCTGCTGCTAATATATAGACTGGTTGATAAAGAGATAGTATACTCGTAACTAGTATGTATGTATAAAGAAAGAAAAAAAAACCACGGTTAGGTGGTATATACAATTATGGACGGGCTGCCGAGTGCCGACACAGAGGTAGCCACAGCCGTGAACTACCGCACTGTACTGTGTCTGCTGCTAATATATAGACTGGTTGATAAAGAGATAGTATACTCGTAACTAGTATGTATGTATAAAGAAAGAAAAAAAAAACCACGGTTAGGTGGTATATACAATTATGGACGGGCTGCCGAGTGCCGACACAGAGGTAGCCACAGCCGTGAACTACCGCACTGTACTGTGTCTGCTGCTAATATATAGACTGGTTGATAAAGAGATAGTATACTCGTAACTAGTATGTATGTATAAAGAAAGAAAAAAAAACCACGGTTAGGTGGTATATACAATTATGGACGGGCTGCCGAGTGCCGACACAGAGGTAGCCACAGCCGTGAACTACCGCACTGTACTGTGTCTGCTGCTAATATATAGACTGGTTGATAAAGAGATAGTATACTCGTAACTAGTATGTATGTATAAAGAAAGAAAAAAAAACCACGGTTAGGTGGTATATACAATTATGGACGGGCTGCCGAGTGCCGACACAGAGGTAGCCACAGCCGTGAACTACCGCACTGTACTGTGTCTGCTGCTAATATAGACTGGTTGATAAAGAGATAGTATACTCGTAACTAGTATGTATGTATAAAGAAAGAAAAAAAAACCACGGTTAGGTGGTATATACAATTATGGACGGGCTGCCGAGTGCCGACACAGAGGTAGCCACAGCCGTGAACTACCGCACTGTACTGTGTCTGCTGCTAATATATAGACTGGTTGATAAAGAGATAGTATACTCGTAACTAGTATGTATGTATAAAGAAAGAAAAAAAAACCACGGTTAGGTGGTATATACAATTATGGACGGGCTGCCGAGTGCCGACACAGAGGTAGCCACAGCCGTGAACTACCGCACTGTACTGTGTCTGCTGCTAATATAGACTGGTTGATAAAGAGATAGTATACTACTAATATTATATATACTGGTGGTCAGGTCACTGGTCACTAGTCACACTGGCAGTGGCACTCCTGCAGCAAAAGTGTGCACTGTTTAATTTTAATATAATATTATGTACTCCTGGCTCCTGCTATAACCTATAACTGGCACTGCAGTAGTGCTCCCCAGTCTCCCCCACAATTATAAGCTGTGTGAGCTGAGCAGTCAGACAGATATATGATGCAGCACACTGGCCTGAGCCTGAGCAGTGCACACAGATATGGTATGTGACTGACTGAGTCACTGTGTGTATCGCTTTTTTCAGGCAGAGAACGGATATATTAAATAAACTGCACTGTGTGTCTGGTGGTCACTCACTATATAATATATTATGTACTCCTGGCTCCTGCTATAACCTATAACTGGCACTGCAGTAGTGCTCCCCAGTCTCCCCCACAATTATAAGCTGTGTGAGCTGAGCAGTCAGACAGATATATATAATATTATATATAGATAATAGATGATGCAGCACACTGGCCTGAGCCTGAGCAGTGCACACAGATATGGTATGTGACTGAGTCACTGTGTGCTGTGTATCGCTTTTTTCAGGCAGAGAACGGATTATAAATAAAACTGGTGGTCACTATCAGCAAAACTCTGCACTGTACTGAGTACTCCTAATGCTCCCCAAAATTAGTAAATCAAGTGTCTCTCTAATCTATTCTAAACGGAGAGGACGCCAGCCACGTCCTCTCCCTATCAATCTCAATGCACGTGTGAAAATGGCGGCGACGCGCGGCTCCTTATATAGAATCCGAGTCTCGCGATAGAATCCGAGCCTCGCGAGAATCCGACAGCGTCATGATGACGTTCGGGCGCGCTCGGGTTAACCGAGCAAGGCGGAAAGATCCGAGTCGCTCGGACCCGTGAAAAAAACCATGAAGTTCTGGCGGGTTCGGATTCAGAGAAACCGAACCCGCTCATCTCTAATTTGTACATATATTAACTTTTATTATCTATACTGACACCACATATTTTAATAATAACATACTAATCATCATTATATATATATATATTATATATATATATATATAGCACACATGTACACAACGCATAAAGGAATCTGAGCAGGGTATTACATATATGTGGTAATATGATGACAAAAGGCGCTAAACCTTCTCTCTGAATGTGTAGTGGATGGTAGTCCTAATAAAGTCTTTCAGTACACTCTCACCTTGTTTTTTTCCGGGGTGGCTGCCCTTTTTTCCGATGGCCTGCTGTTCCAATATATACATAAGTAAAATGTATGTGTGTGACTGTGTATAAAAAATATATACTGCATTTCTGTCTCACACACACACACACACACACACACACACACACACACACACACACACACACACACACACACACTTACTGTACATATGTAGCAAGGGCCAGTGTACTCGTGCGGTCACTGGCCCTGCTACTAGCATGCGCGTCCCTCCTCACCTGGGACGGCCCGGCGCCGTCCCATGTGGCCGGAGGTAGCGCGGGCTTCGGGCGGTGCTGGGGACCGGAGTTCGGCAGCGGGCGTGGGGGCGGCGGTGCATATCCACCGCCGCTCCACGCGGGTGATTGCGGCGGGCCTGCATCCTCCAGGACGCAGACCCCGCCAATCGCCGCCCGGCATTTCGAATTTGGCGCCAGCCGCGAGCCAATCACGGCTCGTGAACTGGCAGCCAAACGGGAGTGGCGGCGGCGAGCCAATCCCGGCTCACCGCGTCATAGCCCCGCCCCCCGTCACTGGCTTGTTTTAGCCAGCGCCGGGCGCGGGAGTTCAGTTCGGCGGCAGAGAGGGAGCGGAGAAGAGCTCCTGAAGAGTGAAGGAAGAAGACGGCGCCGAAAGTCCCGGAGGGCGGCGGTGGTTGCAAAAGAGCTGAGACACGCCGCCGCCCGCCGGGTGAAGTACAAGGAGCCGACCCCCGTCGGTGAAGATCTCGGAAGCCCTGGGCCAGCGGTGTGCAACGCAAAAGAGCTTGCACCGGCCACCGCTGCCCAGGTGAAGTCTCCAGGAAGCCCGGAGGTGGTGGGAGCCATCCCGCCTCCGGCGAAGACAACGCGGTGGGCGTGGCCGGACCAGGCTTGGTCCAGCCGTGGCCCTTTGGACGGGTAAGTGCAGGTGCCCCCCCCCTCCCCTAGACCACCAGGGATCGGGCATTAGGCCCGTGGGCATAGTCAGGCCCTTCCGGCCTGTGGGCATAAAGTCGGGCCCTCCCGGCCCGTGGGCATTTCTGGACGGGCCCTCCTGGCCCGTGGCACAGTTGATCGGGCATTAGGCCCGAGGGGATAGTCAGGCCACCGGCCTGTGGCACCAGTAGGCGGGCACTAGGCCCGTGGGGCAAAACAGGCACTAGGCCTGAGCAACAGAGGGCGCAAGGCCCCATTACCCTCCAGATAGGCAGTCATAGGTAGGGGGCCTCCAGGGCAAGGAAGCCCAACACAATTGTGTGTATCTGAAGTCGGCGTTACGCCGCAGGTTGCTGAAGTCGGCACTAGGCCGCGGGTTGCTGAAGTCGGCGATAGGCCGCAGGTTGCTGAAGTCGGCACTAGGCCGCGGGTTGCTGAAGTTGGCGTTACGCCGCAGGTTGCTGAAGTCGGCACTAGGCCGCAGGTTGCTGAAGTCGGCGATAGGCCGCAGGTTGCTGAAGTCGGCGCTACGCCGCAGGTCTGCATAAGTTGGCGCTATGCCGCATGTGTGATGAGTTCTCAGTTTTTCCCACAGCCAGGCCCCCATGAAAGGTAGGCTGTCGGAAGTACGCGTTGGTGAGTACCACAAGGTTGAAACAGTATTACGGTGTTGTGCTATAACCTTTGTATAAGTGTCTCTCCGTCATAAAGCGTAAGCAGCGCCACGTCCCGTGGGCTGTGTTGTGTGTTCTCTTACAGGAGCAAAGAAGAAGGGCCAGTCGTCTGGCGGAAGCCGAGTATATAGCTGGTGAGCATAAAGGTGTTTCGTGTGTGTTCGTGGTGTATGTTGCCCCTCCCCCACTTCCCCTTTGGGCGTTTTCGTTCAGGGTCGCCCCTGGTGCTCCGCACCACTACGAGGGCACCCAGTCTGAGGCCACAAGTGCCAATGATGACCCTTCACTGAGCCCAGTGTAGGCCACCCCAGCGTAGTGTGCCCCCCCCCCCCCCATTCGTTTCAGGTGACCCAGGAAGTTCTTCTCCGTGTCTGAACGTGTGCCAGTATCGTCGGAGCTACCTCGACGGACTGAAGGTGGAGGACGGGAGGCGTGAGGTACGTAGGCCTGGTAAGTGAGCGTGCAAATTCTGTTCTCCAGGGCCCCACCCCCGTGCCTCTTACATTTGGCGTAGCCGGCAGGATCCGCGGACGACAGACACGATGTGGAGAACGCCACCAGAACGGATCCACCCCCTGGCATGTGAGGATAGAAGTAACTGGCCCGTCCTCACGTCCGCTGACCTACTACGGGCAGTGCAGCAAGCCGTAAAGCGTAACCGAGAGGAGCGCCGCCAGAAGAAGCGTCAGCAAGCCACCACCGACCCCTACCAAGCCCCCAAGATCAGCGATCCCCGTGGAACATAGGGATTGGCCCCGAGAGTGCAGCAACCAAGCCGTCCAATCGGAGGGGCCACACTGGACCCAGCAGAGCTTGGACGAGCCCTGGTGCGCGCTCTGTGGAGAAGTGGACCATGAATCGCCAGATTGCCCACACGCCTCCTCCCGGGCGATTAGGAATTGGCGACAAGGGCAAGCCGAGAGGAAGGGAGCGTCGGGCAGGCGCCAGGAGGAGCGTCGGATGCAGGAGGTCAACTGGTCTGCCTGTGACGACTACGACGGCGACCACAAGGGCTGCACCTGGGACGACAACCGGAGCGAAGGGGAGGTAGAGAGATGTACGGGCTGCGACAATCCCGACCACGAACGGCCTGAGTGCCCCTGGCCTAGGGAGGACCTATCCTCCAGCTGGACCGACCTGGAGGACCCCGACGACGACGAGTGGGAGACCATGTCATCAGATGAGGAACCCAGTGTTGCTGACCAACCTGCAGACAACCCGGATGACGACAACGGATGGGAGGATATGCCATCCGATGGGGAACCCAGTGTCTTAGAGAGCCGGAACCAGCTCCAGGAGGCCACCACCATCACCATGGAGGGTCTACCACCCACGGTGGCCCCCGAGGGGATAACACCCCCAGGTCAAAGGGGGAAGGTGAGTTTTCCCTCCACAGATGCAAGCGCAGATACACCGGATGGGGCACCTGAACAGGGGCCAACCGCCAAGACAGGTGACGGAGGCCCCGACGACGGAACCAGGGTGATGGCCAGCTTTGTGGGGACCACAAAGGAAAAAGCCTGGAGGAATGTAGCAAGGGCCAGTGTACTCGTGCGGTCACTGGCCCTGCTACTAGCATGCGCGTCCCTCCTCACCTGGGACGGCCCGGCGCCGTCCCATGTGGCCGGAGGTAGCGCGGGCTTCGGGCGGTGCTAAGGACCGGAGTTCGGCAGCGGGCGTGGGGGCAGCGGTGCATATCCACCGCCGCTCCATGCGGGTGATGGCGGCGGGCCTGCATCCTCCGGGACGCAGACCCCGCCAATCGCCGCCCGGCATTTCGAATTTGGCGCCAGCCGCGAGCCAATCACGGCTCGTGAACTGGCAGCCAAACGGGAGTGGCGGCGGCGAGCCAATCCCGGCTCACCGCGTCATAGCCCCGCCCCCCGTCACTGGCTTGTTTTAGCCAGCGCCGGGCGCGGGAGTTCAGTTCGGCGGCAGAGAGGGAGCGGAGAAGAGCTCCTGAAGAGTGAAGGAAGAAGACGGCGCCGGAAGTCCCGGAGGGCGGCGGTGGTTGCAAAAGAGCTGAGACACGCCGCCGCCCGCCGGGTGAAGTACAAGGAGCCGACCCCCGTCGGTGAAGACCTCGGAAGCCCTGGGCCAGCGGTGTGCAACGCAAAAGAGCTTGCACCGGCCACCGCTGCCCAGGTGAAGTCTCCAGGAAGCCCGGAGGTGGTGGGAGCCATCCCGCCTCCGGCGAAGACAACGCGGTGGGCGTGGCCGGACCAGGCTTGGTCCAGCCGTGGACCTTTGGACGGGTAAGTGCAGGTGCCCCCCCCCTCCCCTAGACCACCAGGGATCGGGCATTAGGCCCGTGGGCATAGTCAGGCCCTTCCGGCCTGTGGGCATAAAGTCGGGCCCTCCCGGCCCGTGGGCATTTCTGGACGGGCCCTCCTGGCCCGTGGCACAATTGTGTGTATCTGAAGTCGGCGTTACGCCGCAGGTTGCTGAAGTCGGCGATAGGCCGCAGGTTGCTGAAGTCGGCGCTACGCCGCAGGTCTGCATAAGTTGGCGCTACGCCGCGTGTGTGATGAGTTCTCAGTTTTCCCCACAGCCAGGCCCCCATGCAAGGTAGGCTGTCGGAAGTACGCGTTGGTGAGTACCACAAGGTTGAAACAGTATTACGGTGTTGTGCTATAACCTCTGTATAAGTGTCTCTCCGTCATAAAGCGTAAGCAGCGCCACGTCCCGTGGGCTGTGTTGTGTGTTCTCTTACAGGAGCAAAGAAGAAGAAGGGCCAGTCATCTGGCGGAAGCCGAGTATATAGCTGGTGAGCATAAAGGTGTTTCATGTGTGTTCGTGGTGTATGTTGCCCCTCCCCCACCTCCCCTTTGGGCGTTTTCGTTCAGGGTCGCCCCTGGTGCTTCGCACCACTACGAGGGCACCCAGTCTGAGGCCACAAGTGCCAATGATGACCCTTCACTGAGCCCAGTGTAGGCCACCCCAGCGTAGTGTCGTCCCCCCCCCCATTCATTTCAGGTGACCTAGGAAGTTCTTCTCCGTGTCTGGACGTGTGCCAGTATCGTCGGAGCTACCTCGACGGACTGAAGGTGGAGGACGGGAGGCGTGAGGTACGTAGGCCTGGTAAGTGAGCGTGCAAATTCTGTTCTCCAGGGCCCCACCCCCGTGCCTCTTACACATACATACAAACATACGCAGACAGACACACCCATACCCAGGGCCCGGCTGAGAGGAGGGGTCAGGTAGCCAGGTCAATGCAGAGATGAATGCGAGGAGTGGAAGCCATAGTACCTGCTGTGGCTAAGCATGTGTAGAGAGCTCTCCAGCTTGAGCTCCCTGCAGCAGCAGCTGTGATCGCGGTAGCGCGATTGCAGTTTCTATTGAGACGCAGACGTCCTGTACGGCAGTCACGGGGGGCCCCTAAGAGAGGGGGGCCCGGGGTAACGTACCCCCTGTGCCCCCCCCCATCCTCTTAATCCGGCTCTGGGTGCGCCCCAACGAACCGTCCCACCATCATCAGATTGTCCTATGGAGAAATGATGGCTAATACATAAATACTCACCTGTAATAACAAATACTACATTCCTTACTGGGAAATCTAAGGAGACGTGTCGTGACCTGTTCCATCCCATGACCTTATATATGTTATACATTATAGGAGTATGGATATAAGGATGTGAGTAATTACAGAGTAATACTGTACCATATACACATAGTAATGGCAGTAACTATCAGTGAGTATGAGGAAGAGTCTGTGTCTGGAGCCCAGTAAATACAATAAGACCATTACAGGACCCCATTCCCACCGATGAATGTGGAATCTTTAAGGGAGTGTTCCGGGGTTGGCGTGCCTTTATGTCAGCTCTTCCCACACAGCCACTCAGAGCGTGTAGATAGTATATTTATTATCTGTTAGTCATCAGGTTACTTATCTAGCGCTGCCATATAATGATAAACGCTCATAAATCAGCTGCCTGAACACAAAGAGCTTCTCATGCAATGACTGTCACTCCTGTTTATGGGGCACAGTATTTCCTATAGGGATAATGCAGCCAAATATATGACACAAGTCACTCAGCACAAGCAACATTATGGTGATTCCGAGTTGTTCGCTCGCAAGCTGCTTTTAGCAGCATTGCACACGCTAAGCCGCCGCCCTCTGGGAGTGAATCTGAGCTTATCAAAATTGCAAACGAAAGGTTCTCAAATTTGCGAATAGAAATTACTTTGCAGTTTCTGAGTAGCTCGAGACTTACTCTTCCAGTGCGATCAGTTCAGTGCTTGTCGTTCCTGGTTTGATGTCACAAACACACCCAGCGTTCGCCCAGACACTCCTCCGTTTCTCCAGCCACTCCCGCGTTTTTCCCAGAAACTGCAGCGTTTTTTCACACACTTCCATAAAACGGCCAGTTTCCGCCCAGAAACACCCACTTCCTGTCAATCACATTACGATCACCAGTACGAAGAAAAAACCTCGTAATGCCGTGCGTAAAATTCCTAACTGCATAGCAAATTTACTTGGCGCAGTCGCAGTGCGAACATTGCGCATGCGCAATTAGCGGAAAATCGCTGCGATGCGAAAAAAATTACCGAGCGAACAACTCGGAATGACCACCAATATTCCTGCATCAATGTATTGGTATAAGACAAGCAAGTCTCATCCAAAGACCACAACAGCGCCCCTAGTGACCGAGCAACCCTACTACATGGGAGGATATTTCAGAGCGATCCGGTCTGAAGATCGACACTGTCTAGGTCAACAATGTTTAGTCGACCACTATAGGTCGACAGTCACTAGGTCGACATGTGCTAGGTCGACAGGTCAAAAGATCGACATGAGTTTTTTTCTTTCTTTTTCTTTTTTTGAACTTTTTCATACTTAACGATCCACATGGACTACGAATGGAACAGTAATCTGTGCTGAGCGAAGCGGTAGCGGAGTGAGGCACCTTGCCTGAAGCGAGGCATGCGAGGGGACACGGTGCACTAATTGGGGTTCCCGGTCACTCCATTAAGAAAACGACACAAAAAACAACAACTCATGTCGACCTTCCAACCCTGTCGACCTAGTGACTGTCGACCTATAGTGGTTGACCTAAACAATGTCGACCTAGACACTGTCGATTTAATGATCCACACCCGTCTCCACATCTAGGCATAAAACACATCTAATGTGGAGACTACCACTGTGTATCTTAAGTGTAAATGTACAATGTTATTCATGACAGGAAACTCTACTACCATTGGGGCAGCATAGTGGCACAGTGGTTAGCATGCTGCCTCACACCACTGTGGTCTTGAGTTCAATTTCCACCAAGGCTCTTACTGTGTAGAGTTTATATGTTCTAGGAAGGGACTGAAGTGAATGGCTGTCATGTTCTCTGTAAAGCGCAGTGGAACATGTGTGCGCTGTATAAATAATAGCATCTATCCTTGTGTATCAATGCCTATTTCCCCATAGATTGTAAGCTTGCGAGCAGGGCCTTCCAACTAGAGATGAGCGGGTTCGGTTTCTCTGAATCCGAACCCGCCCGAACTTCATGGTTTTTTTCACGGGTCCGAGCAGACTCGGATCCTCCCGCCTTGCTCGGTTAACCCGAGCGCGCCCGAACGTAATCATGACGCTGTCGGATTCTCGCGAGACTCGGATTCTATATAAGGAGCCGCGCGTCGCCGCCATTTTCACACGTGCATTGAGATTGATAGTGAGAGGACGTGGCTGGCGTCCTCTCCATTTAGATTATAAGAGAGAGAGATTTACTGGAGCTTAGGACTAGGAGGAGTACTGTAGAAGTGTAGAGAGTGCAGAGAGTTTACTAGTGAGTGACCACCAGACAGTGCAGTTTATTTAATATATCCGTTCTCTGCCTGAAAAAAGCGATACACACAGTGACTCAGTCACATACCATATCTGTGTGCACTGCTCAGGCTCAGCCCAGTGTGCTGCATCATCTATATATATTATATATCTGTCTGACTGCTCAGCTCACACAGCTTATAATTGTGGGGGAGACTGGGGAGCACTGCAGTGCCAGTTATAGGTTATAGCAGGAGCCAGGAGTACATAATATTATATAGTGAGTGACCACCAGACAGTGCAGTTTATTTAATATATCCGTTCTCTGCCTGAAAAAAGCGATACACACAGTGACTCAGTCACATACCATATCTGTGTGCACTGCTCAGGCTCAGCCCAGTGTGATGCATCATCTATATATATTATATATCTGTCTGACTGCTCAGCTCACACAGCTTATAATTGTGAGGGAGACTGGGGAGCACTGCAGTGCCAGTTATAGGTTATAGCAGGAGCCAGGAGTACATAATATTATATTAAAATTAAACAGTGCACACTTTTGCTGCAGGAGTGCCACTGCCAGTGTGACTGACCAGTGACCTGACCACACTGACCACCAGTATAGTTAGTAGTATACTTATATTGTGATTGCCTGAAAAAGTTAAACACTCGTCGTGTGACTTCACTTGTGTGTTGTTGTTTTTTTTATTCTATAAAAATAAAACTCATTCTGCTGACAGACAGTGTCCAGCAGGTCCGTCATTATATAATATATAATATATACCTGTCCGGCTGCAGTAGTGATATATATATATTTTTTATATCATTTATCATCCAGTCGCAGCAGACACAGTACGGTAGTTCACGGCTGTGGCTACCTCTGTGTCTGCACTCGGCAGGCAGTCCGTCCATAATTGTATACCACCTAACCGTGGTTTTTTTTTCTTCTTTATACATACATACTACTACGACATCTCTTTATCAACCAGTCTATATTAGCAGCAGACACAGTACAGTACGGTAGTTCACGGCTGTGGCTACCTCTGTGTCTGCACTCGGCAGGCAGTCCGTCCATAATTGTATACCACCTAACCGTGGTTTTTTTTTCTTTCTTCTTTATACATACATAGTTACATAGACATCTCTTTATCAACCAGTCTATATTAGCAGCAGACACAGTACAGTACGGTAGTTCACGGCTGTGGCTACCTCTGTGTCTGCACTCGGCAGGCAGTCCGTCCATAATTGTATACCACCTAACCGTGGTTTTTTTTTCTTTCTTCTTTATACATACATAGTTACATAGACATCTCTTTATCAACCAGTCTATATTAGCAGCAGACACAGTACAGTACGGTAGTTCACGGCTGTGGCTACCTCTGTGTCTGCACTCGGCAGGCAGTCCGTCCATAATTGTATACCACCTAACCGTGGTTTTTTTTTCTTTCTTCTTTATACATACATAGTTACATAGACATCTCTTTATCAACCAGTCTATATTAGCAGCAGACACAGTACAGTACGGTAGTTCATGGCTGTGGCTACCTCTGTGTCTGCACTCGGCAGGCAGTCCGTCCATAATTGTATACCACCTAACCGTGGTTTTTTTTTCTTTCTTCTTTATACATACATAGTTACATAGACATCTCTTTATCAACCAGTCTATATTAGCAGCAGACACAGTACAGTACGGTAGTTCACGGCTGTGGCTACCTCTGTGTCTGCACTCGGCAGGCAGTCCGTCCATAATTGTATACCACCTAACCGTGGTTTTTTTTTCTTTCTTCTTTATACATACATAGTTACATAGACATCTCTTTATCAACCAGTCTATATTAGCAGCAGACACAGTACAGTACGGTAGTTCACGGCTGTGGCTACCTCTGTGTCTGCACTCGGCAGGCAGTCCGTCCATAATTGTATACCACCTAACCGTGGTTTTTTTTTCTTTCTTCTTTATACATACATACTACTACGACATCTCTTTATCAACCAGTCTATATTATTAGCAGCAGACACAGTACAGTACGGTAGTTCACGGCTGTGGCTACCTCTGTGTCTGCACTCGGCAGGCAGTCCGTCCATAATTGTATACCACCTAACCGTGGTTTTTTTTTCTTTCTTCTTTATACATACATAGTTACATAGACATCTCTTTATCAACCAGTCTATATTAGCAGCAGACACAGTACAGTACGGTAGTTCACGGCTGTGGCTACCTCTGTGTCTGCACTCGGCAGGCAGTCCGTCCATAATTGTATACCACCTAACCGTGGTTTTTTTTTCTTTCTTCTTTATACATACATAGTTACATAGACATCTCTTTATCAACCAGTCTATATTAGCAGCAGACACAGTACAGTACGGTAGTTCACGGCTGTGGCTACCTCTGTGTCTGCACTCGGCAGGCAGTCCGTCCATAATTGTATACCACCTAACCGTGGTTTTTTTTTCTTTCTTCTTTATACATACATAGTTACATAGACATCTCTTTATCAACCAGTCTATATTAGCAGCAGACACAGTACAGTACGGTAGTTCACGGCTGTGGCTACCTCTGTGTCTGCACTCGGCAGGCAGTCCGTCCATAATTGTATACCACCTAACCGTGGTTTTTTTTTCTTTCTTCTTTATACATACATAGTTACATAGACATCTCTTTATCAACCAGTCTATATTAGCAGCAGACACAGTACAGTACGGTAGTTCATGGCTGTGGCTACCTCTGTGTCTGCACTCGGCAGGCAGTCCGTCCATAATTGTATACCACCTAACCGTGGTTTTTTTTTCTTTCTTCTTTATACATACATAGTTACATAGACATCTCTTTATCAACCAGTCTATATTAGCAGCAGACACAGTACAGTACGGTAGTTCACGGCTGTGGCTACCTCTGTGTCTGCACTCGGCAGGCAGTCCGTCCATAATTGTATACCACCTAACCGTGGTTTTTTTTTCTTTCTTCTTTATACATACATAGTTACATAGACATCTCTTTATCAACCAGTCTATATTAGCAGCAGACACAGTACAGTACGGTAGTTCACGGCTGTGGCTACCTCTGTGTCTGCACTCGGCAGGCAGTCCGTCCATAATTGTATACCACCTAACCGTGGTTTTTTTTTCTTTCTTCTTTATACATACATACTACTACGACATCTCTTTATCAACCAGTCTATATTATTAGCAGCAGACACAGTACAGTACGGTAGTTCACGGCTGTGGCTACCTCTGTGTCTGCACTCGGCAGGCAGTCCGTCCATAATTGTATACCACCTAACCGTGGTTTTTTTTTCTTTCTTCTTTATACATACATAGTTACATAGACATCTCTTTATCAACCAGTCTATATTAGCAGCAGACACAGTACAGTACGGTAGTTCACGGCTGTGGCTACCTCTGTGTCTGCACTCGGCAGGCAGTGCATAATTGTATACTAGTATCCATCCCCATTGTTTACCTGAGGTGCCTTTTAGTTGTGCCTATTAAAATATGGAGAACAAAAATGTTGAGGTTCCAAAATTAGGGAAAGATCAAGATCCACTTCCACCTCGTGCTGAAGCTGCTGCCACTAGTCATGGCCGAGACGATGAAATGCCAGCAACGTCGTCTGCCAAGGCCGATGCCCAATGTCATAGTACAGAGCATGTCAAATCCAAAACACCAAATATCAGAAAAAAAAGGACTCCAAAACCTAAAATAAAATTGTCGGAGGAGAAGCGTAAACTTGCCAATATGCCATTTACGACACGGAGTGGCAAGGAACGGCTGAGGCCCTGGCCTATGTTCATGGCTAGTGGTTCAGCTTCACATGAGGATGGAAGCACTCAGCCTCTCGCTAGAAAAATAAAAAGACTCAAGCTGGCAAAAGCAGCACAGCAAAGAACTGTGCATTCTTCGAAATCCCAAATCCACAAGGAGAGTCCAATTGTGTCGGTTGCGATGCCTGACCTTCCCAACACTGGACGTGAAGAGCATGCGCCTTCCACCATTTGCACGCCCCCTGCAAGTGCTGGAAGGAGCACCCGCAGTCCAGTTCCTGATAGTCAGATTGAAGATGTCAGTGTTGAAGTACACCAGGATGAGGAGGATATGGGTGTTGCTGGCGCTGGGGAGGAAATTGACCAGGAGGATTCTGATGGTGAGGTGGTTTGTTTAAGTCAGGCACCCGGGGAGACACCTGTTGTCCGTGGGAGGAATAGGGCCGTTGACATGCCAGGTGAAAATACCAAAAAAATCAGCTCTTCGGTGTGGAGGTATTTCACCAGAAATGCGGACAACAGGTGTCAAGCCGTGTGTTCCCTTTGTCAAGCTGTAATAAGTAGGGGTAAGGACGTTAACCACCTCGGAACATCCTCCCTTATACGTCACCTGCAGCGCATTCATAATAAGTCAGTGACAAGTTCAAAAACTTTGGGTGACAGCGGAAGCAGTCCACTGACCAGTAAATCCCTTCCTCTTGTAACCAAGCTCACGCAAACCACCCCACCAACTCCCTCAGTGTCAATTTCCTCCTTCCCCAGGAATGCCAATAGTCCTGCAGGCCATGTCACTGGCAATTCTGACGATTCCTCTCCTGCCTGGGATTCCTCCGATGCATCCTTGCGTGTAACGCCTACTGCTGCTGGCGCTGCTGTTGTTGCTGCTGGGAGTCGATGGTCATCCCAGAGGGGAAGTCGTAAGCCCACTTGTACTACTTCCAGTAAGCAATTGACTGTTCAACAGTCCTTTGCGAGGAAGATGAAATATCACAGCAGTCATCCTGCTGCAAAGCGGATAACTGAGGCCTTGACAACTATGTTGGTGTTAGACGTGCGTCCGGTATCCGCCGTTAGTTCACAGGGAACTAGACAATTTATTGAGGCAGTGTGCCCCCGTTACCAAATACCATCTAGGTTCCACTTCTCTAGGCAGGCGATACCGAGAATGTACACGGACGTCAGAAAAAGACTCACCAGTGTCCTAAAAAATGCAGTTGTACCCAATGTCCACTTAACCACGGACATGTGGACAAGTGGAGCAGGGCAGGGTCAGGACTATATGACTGTGACAGCCCACTGGGTAGATGTATGGACTCCCGCCGCAAGAACAGCAGCGGCGGCACCAGTAGCAGCATCTCGCAAACGCCAACTCTTTCCTAGGCAGGCTACGCTTTGTATCACCGCTTTCCAGAATACGCACACAGCTGAAAACCTCTTACGGCAACTGAGGAAGATCATCGCGGAATGGCTTACCCCAATTGGACTCTCCTGTGGATTTGTGGCATCGGACAACGCCAGCAATATTGTGTGTGCATTAAATATGGGCAAATTCCAGCACGTCCCATGTTTTGCACATACCTTGAATTTGGTGGTGCAGAATTTTTTAAAAAACGACAGGGGCGTGCAAGAGATGCTGTCGGTGGCCAGAAGAATTGCGGGACACTTTCGGCGTACAGGCACCACGTACAGAAGACTGGAGCACCACCAAAAACTACTGAACCTGCCCTGCCATCATCTGAAGCAAGAAGTGGTAACGAGGTGGAATTCAACCCTCTATATGCTTCAGAGGTTGGAGGAGCAGCAAAAGGCCATTCAAGCCTATACAATTGAGCACGATATAGTAGGTGGAATGCACCTGTCTCAAGCGCAGTGGAGAATGATTTCAACGTTGTGCAAGGTTCTGATGCCCTTTGAACTTGCCACACGTGAAGTCAGTTCAGACACTGCCAGCCTGAGTCAGGTCATTCCCCTCATCAGGCTTTTGCAGAAGAAGCTGGAGACATTGAAGGAGGAGCTAACACGGAGCGATTCCGCTAGGCATGTGGGACTTGTGGATGGAGCCCTTAATTCGCTTAACAAGGATTCACGGGTGGTCAATCTGTTGAAATCAGAGCACTACATTTTGGCCACCGTGCTCGATCCTAGATTTAAAGCCTACCTTGGATCTCTCTTTCCGGCAGACACAAGTCTGCTGGGGTTGAAAGACCTGCTGGTGACAAAATTGTCAAGTCAAGCGGAACGCGACCTGTCAACATCTCCTCCTTCACATTCTCCCGCAACTGGGGGTGCGAGGAAAAGGCTCAGAATTCCGAGCCCACCCGCTGGCGGTGATGCAGGGCAGTCTGGAGCAACTGCTGATGCTGACATCTGGTCCGGACTGAAGGACCTGACAACGATTACGGACATGTCGTCTACTGTCACTGCATATGATTCTCTCAACATTGATAGAATGGTGGAGGATTATATGAGTGACCGCATCCAAGTAGGCACGTCACACAGTCCGTACTTATACTGGCAGGAAAAAGAGGCAATTTGGAGGCCCTTGCACAAACTGGCTTTATTCTACCTAAGTTGCCCTCCCACAAGTGTGTACTCCGAAAGAGTGTTTAGTGCCGCCGCTCACCTTGTCAGCAATCGGCGTACGAGGTTACATCCAGAAAATGTGGAGAAGATGATGTTCATTAAAATGAATTATAATCAATTCCTCCGCGGAGACATTGACCAGCAGCAATTGCCTCCACAAAGTACACAGGGAGCTGAGATGGTGGATTCCAGTGGGGACGAATTGATGATCTGTGAGGAGGGGGATGTACACGGTGATATATCGGAGGGTGATGATGAGGTGGACATCTTGCCTCTGTAGAGCCAGTTTGTGCAAGGAGAGATTAATTGCTTCTTTTTGGGGGGGGGTCCAAACCAACCCGTCATATCAGTCACAGTCGTGTGGCAGACCCTGTCACTGAAATGATGGGTTGGTTAAAGTGTGCATGTCCTGTTTTGTTTATACAACATAAGGGTGGGTGGGAGGGCCCAAGGACAATTCCATCTTGCACCTCTTTTTTCTTTTCTTTTTCTTTGCATCATGTGCTGATTGGGGAGGGTTTTTTGGAAGGGACATCCTGCGTGACACTGCAGTGCCACTCCTAAATGGGCCCGGTGTTTGTGTCGGCCACTAGGGTCGCTAATCTTACTCACACAGTCAGCTACCTCATTGCGCCTCTTTTTTTCTTTGCGTCATGTGCTGTTTGGGGAGGGTTTTTTGGAAGGGACATCCTGCGTGACACTGCAGTGCCACTCCTAGATGGGCCCGGTGTTTGTGTCGGCCACTAGGGTCGCTAATCTTACTCACACAGCTACCTCATTGCGCCTCTTTTTTTCTTTGCGTCATGTGCTGTTTGGGGAGGGTTTTTTGGAAGGGACATCCTGCGTGAAACTGCAGTGCCACTCCTAGATGGGCCCGGTGTTTGTGTCGGCCACTAGGGTCGCTAATCTTACTCACACAGCTACCTCATTGCGCCTCTTTTTTTCTTTGCGTCATGTGCTGTTTGGGGAGGGTTTTTTGGAAGGGCCATCCTGCGTGACACTGCAGTGCCACTCCTAGATGGGCCCGGTGTTTGTGTCGGCCACTAGGGTCGCTAATCTTACTCACACAGCTACCTCATTGCGCCTCTTTTTTTCTTTGCGTCATGTGCTGTTTGGGGAGGGTTTTTTGGAAGGGACATCCTGCGTGACACTGCAGTGCCACTCCTAGATGGGCCCGGTGTTTGTGTCGGCCACTAGGGTCGCTTATCTTACTCACACAGCGACCTCGGTGCAAATTTTAGGACTAAAAATAATATTGTGAGGTGTGAGGTATTCAGAATAGACTGAAAATGAGTGTAAATTATGGTTTTTGAGGTTAATAATACTTTGGGATCAAAATGACCCCCAAATTCTATGATTTAAGCTGTTTTTTAGTGTTTTTTGAAAAAAACACCCGAATCCAAAACACACCCGAATCCGACAAAAAAAATTCGGTGAGGTTTTGCCAAAACGCGTTCGAACCCAAAACACGGCCGCGGAACCGAACCCAAAACCAAAACACAAAACCCGAAAAATTTCAGGCGCTCATCTCTACTTCCAACCTCTATGTCTGTCTGTTTTTACCCAGTTTTGTTCTATTACTGTTAGTCTAATTGTAAAGCGCAACGGAATATGCTGCGCTACATAAGAAACTGCTAATAAATAAATAATAAATAATGTTGGTACTAATAATGAGTGTAGTAACTGTACCTGCCTGCAGTACACCAAGTCCGTTACAAGGTGGCGCTGCAGCCTTCATCAACATGGAAACCAAACCAATCCACTTATCACCAACCAGTTCAGTCAGACTTTTCAGTGGTATGTAGGAGGCTCATTACATGACATGTGCAACAGAGCAGAGAATCTTTGGCAATACAATAAGAATACAGAAGCGCACTGGCAGAGTGTAAAATATGCAATGGCCATCTGTGTCACTACAGCTCTCCGGAGGGGTCTGCAAGATCCCTCTCCGCCAGGCTGGAAGCACTGACCAGAGGGTGAACGCCATCTGAACATGGGGTTACTGTGGCAGGAAGGTCCCACAAAGTTTACATTGTCAGATAGCCTTATTAAAGAGATCTGGCCAGGTTCCCAGTGGTTAGGATCCCGGCAGTCAAAGTACTGACGCTGGAATCCCAACACTATTCAGAATGCCGGCATCAGCATCCAAAATAGGGTCACAAATCCTGAGCACCGGGATCCAGAACGAGCATTTGCTGGGCACTCTGACAGGTAAATCGAGGTGGGGGGCGGAGAGAATTTAGGTTTAGGCTCTGGGGGAGAGGGTTAGGCTGTGGGGAGGGGGGTTAGGCTGCGGGGAGGGGGGGGGGTTTAGGTTTAGGTACACACGAGGAGGGTTAGGGTTAGGCTGCGAGGTGGAGAGTTAGGGTTAGGCTACAGGGCGGGGGGAGTTAGGTTTAGGAACCCCCAGGGAGGGTTAGGGTTAGCCTGCAGGGGAGGCATTAGGTTTAAGCACCACCGGGGAGGATTAGAGTTAGGCTGTGGGTGGTGGTGGGGGGCCGGGTTAGGTTTAGGCTGCTGACAGGGAGGGTTAGGGGGTCATTCTCTGTCCCTGTCGGGATACTGAACATTGAGATGCCGCGGTCGGTATTCTGACTGCCGGAATCCCAAACACCGGCGTTTCGATCCCAACCCCTATAAATAATAACTTTGCGTCCTCCTTATAAGGCGCTGCGGGTTCCTATATCTGGGTGACTGGCTCCTGAACTCTACATTGCTTTGTCCGCCCCTGCCCCAGGGAATATATGGGTGGATCTCTCTTGTTATGCGATAAAGCCATATTAATCCAATTCCATGACCAGCACACACACGCAGCTGTACAAAGTTATCACATTTCTGATACTGATTTTGATTTATGAATCTGATACGTTGCAGATCCACAGCCAATAAAACGGAGCGTGACATCTGCCGATTCCCCTCAGCGCTGCGGCCGCTGGCCGGGAGGTGACAGACAACAGAAATCTACCTAGCACCTGCAGATATATGGGGAAGATCTGCAGGCCAGAGACCGGCCCAGAACTGAGCAGTTTCACTGACGCATGAAAGCAATAAAATGCCCTGGAACCCTAACTAACCTTGCTCGTCCGCCATATCATATGTTTGGCACGGCAACCTCTATAACTCACCGCAACCCGATACGCTGATGGAAATGCTACATTTCTAATGAAGGAGAGATCCCTGCTGCCAGAAGAGATTATTGAATAATGTGCTAAACTGGATATTAGACAGCGTCGGCAAAAACGACGGCAGCAAAAGTCAATAAGCTACCAGAATAAGCAACAGGGGCTTATTGCTATACGCAATTCATTCTGCGCCACGTCTAAGCTATCAGGCACTTTCCACACTTGGAAAATATTTAGAATGCATCCTGATTGTAATGCACTGATTAGATGCTTATACGGGGGGATGCGAAAAGGGGTCGGATGCAAGAGATGAATTTACACGCACAGTCAGACCCATCCAGCTCACACACACACAACCGTTTGTACTCAATGGGGGTCATTCCGAGTTGATCGCTCACTGACGATTTTCGCAGCGCAGCGATCAGGTGAAAAAATGGCATTTCTGCGCACACGCGACGTGCAGGTACAAAGCTCTTTGTGGTTGTGCTCAGGTTCTAGCGAAGTTTTCCTTCGCACTGGCGGCCGCAAGAAGATTGATAGGAAGGGGTCGTTTCTGGGTGTCAACTGACCGTTTTCAGGGAGTGTTTGTAAAAACGCAGGCGTGGCTGAAAAAACGCAGGCGTGGCTGGGCGGGTGTATGACGTCAAATCCGGACATGAATAGACTGAAGTGACCGCAAGCGCTGAGTAGGTCCAGAGCTACTCAGAAACTGCACAAACTGTTTTGGCAGAGCTCGGCTGCACATGCGTTCGCACTTCTGCTAAGCTAAAATACACTCCCCAGTGGGCGGCGGCATAGCGTTTGCACGGCTGCTAAAACTAGCTAGCGAGCGAGCAACTCGGAATGACCCCCAATGTAATAAGTGTCACAAACACACAAATTGTTTGCTTCGGTTATTAATAAAGGCGCATTTTAAATTAAACGTATAATTAAATACAAGCACAAATGAAATTACAATTAAGATTCCGATAATGGAAATAAAGTCTGTTGTGTTCTATTTTAAAACTCTAATAGGAACCTCCTTTATCCGCCCGATTAATTACCTAGGTCAGTGGTTCTCAAAACTGTGTGCCGTGGCACCATGGGGTGACTCGGGACACTTGTAGGGATGCCCTGGGTTGGAGGTCCAGGACCTATTCAAATTATTTATGGTCAATGTAATAGGCAAAACCGGTACTGGTGGCTGCTGATCATAAATATGTGGACAAACAGAATTAATCCTGTCCCCCACCCCCCGATTGAACCTAAGGATGACGTATAAACACGATTTACTTAATTGAATATTTCTTTCTAAATTTCTCAATAAGAAACTATTGGACTGACTAGGTGATTCATCGTGCCCTAAGGGCGATCTTCACATCGTTGTAAGGGGCTGCGCCCCCTTATGCCTTGCATGCTCTTGTGGCGTGCAATATTTGTATTATATGGAGTATTACCTCCAATCATAATTGTGTGAATGGTTTAATATTGCACGGACAAAGGGCCTGCGATGGTTCAGGGGTTCGTAGCCTCTTGCAATGGCGTGAACAGCGCATGCAGGGCCTAATGAATCACCTAGTAGGTGCTGTGGTTGGGGGAGTGGCGGGTGCGGGGGAGACATGGATGGGGCAGGAGTCCGGGGGTGCTGCGGGTGGGGGAGGGGTGGTTGCAGGGGTACCGTGGGTGGGGGAGGAGCTGGAGCGGTGGTGCCATGGGTGGGGGAGGGGTGGGTGCTGCGAGTGGGGGTCCAGAGCCAACGCGGGTAGGGGAGGGGTGGGTATGGTGGTGCGGCGGGTGGGGAAGGGGCGGGTGCGGGGGTGCTGTGGGTTGGGGTCCGGAGCCACCATGGGTGGTGGAGGGGTGTGTGTGGGGATGCCGTGGATGGGGCCCGGAGGTACTGCGAGTGGGGGAGGGGCGGGTAATGCTTCTCCTGCTTCTCCTCCTGGAAGCAGCTAAGCTGCTGTCCTCCCTTTGGCAGTGGCTCTCCCAGAGACTCGCACAGCAGCCAGTCACTATTGTTAGCGCCGCTGTCCCAACGCGCCGCATTACATGGAAGAAGATGCACTCAATAAACTACAGCTCCCAGCATACGCTAGTAGGTAGGTGGTCACAGCTGTACAGAAACGCAGCGGCAGATGTGTCTGACCCAGACGACAAGGTACAGAAGCACAATGGCCCTTACATGCCACCATTCATCCATGCCATCCAGCTGGGACATTTACTCAGCGAACACCTGCAATGTAGGGCAGAATACTCGCACACACGCCTCTGACAGCTCACTCTGGTGCTAGCGTCCTTATAAAACTGAATATTTCCTTAATGTAGGGTATCACAGACCATGCAATCCAGCTGGCGCAGCACAGGACGACCTGAGACTGGCGCGGAAGTGAGAGTTCATGCAGCGAATCTGTTTCTTATTCACTGGCACAAACTATGATGAGGAACATCATCCAAAGAAGAACTTCCAGCGGTGAGGCAGCGGCATGGAAAGGGAGGCATCTAAGGTGCCTCACCTCACATTACTCCCGGGAGGGCAGCGATTCCCTGGCGCTCGCCTTTCCGCGCCACGTTCTTCACACTTACTGGGCTGATTGCGGTGGAAGTTGGCAGAGAGAGACAGGTATGGAATGTGTGTACAGTGCTGCGCGCCTCACTTCCACTATGTGTGGAGAAGGTCCAGTCGTCTGCTCTGCAGATGCCATGGTGTGCAAAATAATCAGGACAAAGTGTGTTTCTGTGTTTTGTGGGGTTATTTCAGGACGCAGGGAATGTGGCAGGTGGAGGCGGTGGGGTGATATAATCTGCACCTCATATCTCTACTATGAGTTAGATGGATTAGTGAGGTCCTTGGATTGGTCCTGGCGTGCTCGAAACGGGCCTGCAAAAGCGCTCAGAGGATGATCAAACTAGAGGAAGTCATTAAAAGGTGTGTGCAGGTGAAGGAACGTTAGCGTGTGGCCCCCTGCCTCAGGGAAGAGAACGCTGACGAGGGGGCACAGTGGGGTGGAGAGCACCCTAGGGACCAGGGGCCTAATTCAGATCTGATCGCAGCAGCAAATTTATTAGCTAATGGGCAAAGCCATGTGCACTGCAGGTGGGGCAGATATAACATGTGCAGAGAGAGTTAGATTTGGGTGGGTTATATTGTTTCTGTGCAGGGTAAATACTGGCTGCTTTATTTTTACACTGCAATTTAGATTTCAGTTTGAACACACCACACCCAAATCAAACTCTCTCTGCACATGTTATATCTGCCCCACCTGCAGTGCACATGGGCCCTCATTCCGAGTTGTTCGCTCGGTAAAAATCTTCGCATCGCAGCGATTTTCCGCTTAATGCGCATGCGCAATGTTCGCACTGCGACTGCGCCAAGTAAATTTGCTATGCAGTTAGGAATTTTACTCACGGCTTTTTCTTCGTTCTGGCGATCGTAATGTGATTGACAGGAAATGGGTGTTACTGGGCGGAAACAAGCCGTTTTATGGGCGTGTGTGAAAAAACGCTACCGTTTCCGGAAAAAACGCAGGAGTGGCCGGAGAAACGGAGGAGTGTCTGGGCGAACGCTGGGTGTGTTTGTGACGTCAAACCAGGAACGACAAGCACTGAACTGATCGCAGATGCCGAGTAAGTCTGAAGCTACTCAGAAACTGCTACGAGGTGTGTAATCGCAATATTGCGAATATATCGTTCGCAATTTTAAGATGCTAAGATTCACTCCCAGTAGGCGGCGGCTTAGCGTGAGCAAATCTGCTAAAATCCGCTTGCGAGCGAACAACTCGGAATGAGGGCCATGGTTTTGTCCATTAGCTAACAAATTTGCTGCTGCGATTAGGTCTGAATTAGGCCCAAGGACTGAAGACAAGGTAGATAGAAGGACAGCACAGTGAGCTTGTAAATAATTCAACAGATTATTTTATCCTGAACAAAACACTCCAAAAAAGAAGCTTTGTCCCAGTGAATATACACAACACTGTAGAACCACACACTGGCAGGTGTAAGCTGACCATATTATCCCTTTAACCTGGGACACTCATGAATTACACAGGTTCTGTGGCTGGCTGACTACAAGCCTGCATTTCACCTGGTTTTAAGCAGCCACAGAACCTGTGTAATTCATGAGTGTCCCAGGTTAAAGGGATAATATGGTCAGCCTAAGCAGGTGCAAAAACTCATCCACAGGGGTGTAGTGTTTGTGGCCGGGATCCCGGGGGCCAGCATACCGGCGCCGGCATACCGGCAGCTGGGCGAGCGCTAATGAGCCCCTTGCGTGCTCGCTACGCTCGCCACGCTTTGCGCGCCACACTATTTATTCTCCCTCCAGGGGGCGTCGTGGACCCTCAAGAGGGAGAATATGTGTCGGCATGCCGGCGGTCGAATCCCGGCGCCGGTATGCTGGTCGCCGAGATCCCGGGCGGCGGCCACCCATCCACAGTAATCAATGAGGCACAGTAGCCAGGGTAACTCGTCTGGGCAACAAGAAGCGGGCACAGAATCCCCTCGCTGGGAACATAAACCAGAGGCTCTATTACAGGCTCTATCTGCCAATCATTCCCGGCAATTCCAGCTATGTGGTAATTAGTGGGATATAATAGAATGAATATTCCTATTCTTGGGGTTTAGAAATAATTACTAAAGTATTTAAAAGAATAAAAAAAGACATTTATAAAATCCAATATACAAATCCTTTTGAGGACTGTGGTGCTCCAAGGCCCATCTAGAACAGGTGTGTAACGGGTGTGGTATTGAAAGTCGACCACTATTGGTCGACAGTAATTAGATTGACAGGGATTCTAGGTCGACAGGGTCTCTAGGTCGACATGGTCTAGGTCAAAAGGTCGACATGAGTTTTTTTTTAATCTTTTTTGTTGTCGTTTTCACCGTACAGCAGGGACGTGCAGTCAGTGAAGGCAGTGTCTCACCTGTCATGATGATTAAAATAATACACAGAAAATATTTATAACACATATTCTATGGCATAAACATCTGCTTTGTATTATCTTAATCATTAGTGCTGTGAAAATGCAGCCTAAAGTAGATGGGAGGCAGCAAGAGCGCTGCCTCCCAATGACTATAATAAAGTGTATGAAGCGGGAGGCGGGGCCAAGCAGTGGGCAGTAAAAGCCCATTGAAAAAATGAGGAGAAGCGGTACTAGTACATCTGCCTCATTGATGGGGCCGTGCCTTCAACCCACATCAAGGCACGTCCCTGTCAGTGAGGCAGATATTATTGGACAGCGCTAACTGGTGTGGGCTGGGCTCCGGGCTGGCTGCGTTTTCACTGCTCTCACCTCTTCCTTGGACCTTCGCCCCGAAGCCAGTGATACAGAGGTTTGACGTGCCGCCGTACCTGACTGGTGACACAGCTCCACCACACAGCTCCAGAGCAGCCGGAATGCAGCTGATTGGTTATCCTCCCCTCCGGCTCTGCAGACGGGACCCCCTCTCCTCACCAGCCACTGAAAGCTCCCTGCAGCTGCGGGTGTCTGTCGCCCATTTCTTGATCGGCCCGTCTGAGCACTTGCGCTTTGGTACAGTGGGAGCTCTACTTCTCCCCTCTTGCACTGTACTGCACTGCATTTGGCCACTGCAAGCTGTGTGGCTTGGTACAGAAATGGGTTTAGCCTAGCGGTACTCAAAGTGTGCGGCGCGGGGTGCCGCAGCGTACTTACAGGGGTGCCACGGCTTGGTTGTACAGTCCCAAAATGACTTGGGCCGACAAGTTATAAGCAGGCTGATTTATCCATAGCTACAGCGTGCGGCTATTATACAGCTCCAGCTCCGCCCCCTCAATTCTCCTCTTCACTGTGCGGAGCTCTCAGCAACTGCTAAAATAATGCTGACCCTGGGGACCCAGAGTTTTTTCCCGGAATATCCTGCACTTCACGCCTGGATTTGATGCACAGGGACTTTGTGCACTTATCACCCATGCGTGCTTGTATAGGGCACTGTTGCGATATCAGCGGACTGAAAATGCCTCCACCCATGGCTTAGGGAGACCCTCAACTGCCCCCTCACCTGTAGCTTTGACTGGTACTTTTGTTCATTCCTTGTCCCGCAGTAGCTCCGAAGTGCTACCGTGTTGACAGTGGACTCGGAGAGCATGACTGCAGCTGGGTGCATCAAGAGGATGGTGCAGCTGACAGCTAAACTACTCCTGCTGTTAAGCCTGCACATCACTGTTTAGAGGAAACCTTGCCAGTCCTGCCTATGCCAGCCAGCCAGGCTCGGACTGGCCCACAGGGGAACAGGGGAAACCACCGGTAGTCCCCATTGCCTGTGGGCCCACCTCCTCTGCCTGTAGACCCTTGGGATTAGGTTCCAAACTCTATCCTAGTGTACTTTAATTATACATTATACATATGTTACATTATACTGCACAGGACTATGGTGTATTTTCTAGGGATGAGCGGGTTCGGTTCCTCGGAATCCGAACCCGCCCGAACTTCATGTTTTTTTACACGGGGCCGAGCGACTCGGATCTTCCCGCCTTGCTCGGTTAACCCGAGCGCGCCCGAACGTCATCATCCCGCTGTCGGATTCTCGCGAGGCTCGGATTCTATCGCGAGACTCGGATTCTATATAAGGAGCCGCGCGTCGCCGCCATTTTCACACGTGCATTGAGATTCATAGGGAGAGGACGTGGCTGGCATCCTCTCCGTTTATAGAGAAGAGAGTGAGACAGTAGAGAGAGACACAGTAGTAATTTTGGGGAGCATTAGGAGGAGTACTAGTTACTTGCTGAAGTGATAGATAGTGTGACTGTATATTATCTGACTTGTGGGGGAGACACTGACAGTGGGGAGCAGTTAGAGTCTGAGAGCAGGACTCAGGAGTACATATAACGTACAGTGCACACTTTTGCTGCCAGAGTGTCACACTGCCATTGTGACCACACTGACCACCAGTATAATATATATTGTGATTGTCTGCTTAGGAGTACTACTTGCAAGTTGCTGATAGTGTGACCAGTGACCTGACCACCAGTCACCACCAGTTTAATATATATATATATATATATATATATATATATATAATTGTATATAATATATATATAATATTGTATACCACCTACCCGTGGTTTTTTTTTTTTCTTTCTTCTTTATACATACTACTATAGTAGCTTACTGTAGCAGTCTGCGGTGCTGCTGAGCTGACTGTGTCCAGCAGGTCCATCATCAGTCATTACATAATAAATATATATACCTGTCCGGCTGCAGTACTAGTGATATTATATATATATATATTGATTTCATCTCATTATCATCCAGTCTATATTAGCAGCAGACACAGTACGGTAGTCCACGGCTGTAGCTACCTCTGTGTCGGCAGTCGCTCCTCCATCCATAATTGTATACCACCTACCCGTGGTTTTTTTTTTTTTCCTTTCTTCTTTATACATACTACTATAGTAGCTTACTGTAGCAGTCTGCGGTGCTGCTGAGCTGACAGTGTCCAGCAGGTCCGTCATCAGTCATTACATAATAAATATATATACCTGTCCGGCTGCAGTACTAGTGATATTATATATATATATATATATATATATATATATTAATTTCATCTCCTTATCATCCAGTCTATATTAGCAGCAGACACAGTACGGTAGTCCACGGCTGTAGCTACCTCTGTGTCGGCAGTCGCTCGTCCATCCATAATTGTATACCACCTACCCGTGGTTTTTTTTTTTTTTCTTTCTTCTTTATACATACTACTATAGTAGCTTACTGTAGCAGTCTGCGGTGCTGCTGAGCTGACAGTGTCCAGCAGGTCCGTCATCAGTCATTACATAATAAATATATCTACCTGTCCGGCTGCAGTACTAGTGTGATATAATATATATTGATTTCATCTCATTATCATCCAGTCTATATTAGCAGCAGACACAGTACGGTAGTCCACGGCTGTAGCTACCTCTGTGTCGGCAGTCGCTCGTCCATCCATAATTGTATACCACCTACCCGTGTTTTTTTTTTTTCTTTCTTCTTTATACATACTACTATAGTAGCTTACTGTAGCAGTCTGCGGTGCTGCTGAGCTGACAGTGTCCAGCAGGTCCGTCATCAGTCATTACATAATAAATATATATACCTGTCCGGCTGCAGTACTAGTGATATTATATATATATATATTGATTTCATCTCCTTATCATCCAGTCTATATTAGCAGCAGACACAGTACGGTAGTCCACGGCTGTAGCTACCTCTGTGTCGGCAGTCGCTCGTCCATCCATAATTGTATACCACCTACCCGTGGTTTATTTTTTTTCTTTCTTCTTTATACATACTACTATAGTAGCTTACTGTAGCAGTCTGCAGTGCTGCTGAGCTGACAGTGTCCAGCAGGTCCGTCATCAGTCATTACATAATAAATATATATACCTGTCCGGCTGCAGTACTAGTGATATTATATATATATATTAGAGATGAGCGCCTGAAATTTTTCGGGTTTTGTGTTTTGGTTTTGGGTTCGGTTCCGTGGCCGTGTTTTGGGTTCGAACGCGTTTTGGCAAAACCTCACCGAATTTTTTTTGTCGGATTCGGGTGTGTTTTGGATTCGGGTGTTTTTTTCAAAAAACACTAAAAAAACAGCTTAAATCATAGAATTTGGGGGTCATTTTGATCCCAAAGTATTATTAACCTCAAAAACCATAATTTACACTCATTTTCAGTCTATTCTGAATACCTCACACCTCACAATATTATTTTTAGTCCTAAAATTTGCACCGAGGTCGCTGTGTGAGTAAGATAAGCGACCCTAGTGGCCGACACAAACACCGGGCCCATCTAGGAGTGGCACTGCAGTGTCACGCAGGATGTCCCTTCCAAAAAACCCTCCCCAAACAGCACATGACGCAAAGAAAAAAAGAGGCGCAATGAGGTAGCTGTGTGAGTAAGATTAGCGACCCTAGTGGCCGACACAAACACCGGGCCCATCTAGGAGTGGCACTGCAGTGTCACGCAGGATGTCCCTTCCAAAAAACCCTCCCCAAACAGCACATGACGCAAAGAAAAAAAGAGGCGCAATGAGGTAGCTGACTGTGTGAGTAAGATTAGCGACCCTAGTGGCCGACACAAACACCGGGCCCATTTAGGAGTGGCACTGCAGTGTCACGCAGGATGTCCCTTCCAAAAAACCCTCCCCAATCAGCACATGATGCAAAGAAAAAGGTTAGGTGGTATACAATTATGGACGGACTGCCTGCCGAGTGCAGACACAGAGGTAGCCACAGCCGTGAACTACCGTACTGTACTGTGTCTGCTGCTAATATAGACTGGTTGATAAAGAGATGTCGTAGTAGTATGTATGTATAAAGAAGAAAAAAAAACCACGGTTAGGTGGTATACAATTATGGACGGACTGCCTGCCGAGTGCAGACACAGAGGTAGCCACAGCCGTGAACTACCGTACTGTGTCTGCTGCGACTAGATGATAAATGATATAAAAAATATATATATATCACTACTGCAGCCGGACAGGTATATTATATTATATAATGACGAACCTGCTGGACACTGTCTGTCAGCAGAATGAGTTTTATTTTTATAGAATAAAAAAAACAACAACACACAAGTGAAGTCACACGACGAGTGTTTAACTTTTTCAGGCAATCACAATATAAGTATACTACTAACTATACTGGTGGTCAGTGTGGTCAGGTCACTGGTCAGTCACACTGGCAGTGGCACTCCTGCAGCAAAAGTGTGCACTGTTTAATTTTAATATAATATTATGTACTCCTGGCTCCTGCTATAACCTATAACTGGCACTGCAGTGCTCCCCAGTCTCCCCCACAATTATAAGCTGTGTGAGCTGAGCAGTCAGACAGATATATAATATATATAGATGATGCAGCACACTGGGCTGAGCCTGAGCAGTGCACACAGATATGGTATGTGACTGAGTCACTGTGTGTATCGCTTTTTTCAGGCAGAGAACGGATATATTAAATAAACTGCACTGTCTGGTGGTCACTCACTATATAATATTATGTACTCCTGGCTCCTGCTATAACCTATAACTGGCACTGCAGTGCTCCCCAGTCTCCCCCACAATTATAAGCTGTGTGAGCTGAGCAGTCAGACAGATATATAATGTATATAGATGATGCAGCACACTGGGCTGAGCCTGAGCAGTGCACACAGATATGGTATGTGACTGAGTCACTGTGTGTATCGCTTTTTTCAGGCAGAGAACGGATATATTAAATAAACTGCACTGTCTGGTGGTCACTCACTATATAATATTATGTACTCCTGGCTCCTGCTATAACCTATAACTGGCACTGCAGTGCTCCCCAGTCTCCCCCACAATTATAAGCTGTGTGAGCTGAGCAGTCAGACAGATATATAATATATATAGATGATGCAGCACACTGGGCTGAGCCTGAGCAGTGCACACAGATATGGTATGTGACTGAGTCACTGTGTGTATCGCTTTTTTCAGGCAGAGAACGGATATATTAAATAAACTGCACTGTCTGGTGGTCACTCACTATATAATATTATGTACTCCTGGCTCCTGCTATAACCTATAACTGGCACTGCAGTGCTCCCCAGTCTCCCCCACAATTATAAGCTGTGTGAGCTGAGCAGTCAGACAGATATATAATATATATAGATGATGCAGCACACTGGGCTGAGCCTGAGCAGTGCACACAGATATGGTATGTGACTGAGTCACTGTGTGTATCGCTTTTTTCAGGCAGAGAACGGATATATTAAATAAACTGCACTGTCTGGTGGTCACTCACTATATATTATGTACTCCTGGCTCCTGCTATAACCTATAACTGGCACTGCAGTGCTCCCCAGTCTCCCCCACAATTATAAGCTGTGTGAGCTGAGCAGTCAGACAGATATATAATATATATAGATGATGCAGCACACTGGGCTGAGCCTGAGCAGTGCACACAGATATGGTATGTGACTGAGTCACTGTGTGTATCGCTTTTTTCAGGCAGAGAACGGATATATTAAATAAACTGCACTGTCTGGTGGTCACTCACTAGTAAACTCTCTGCACTCTCTACACTTCTACAGTACTCCTCCTAGTCCTAAGCTCCAGTAAATCTCTCTCTCTTATAATCTAAATGGAGAGGACGCCAGCCACGTCCTCTCCCTATCAATCTCAATGCACGTGTGAAAATGGCGGCGACGCGCGGCTCCTTATATAGAATCTGAGTCTCGCGATAGAATCCGAGCCTCGCGAGAATCCGACAGCGTCATGATGACGTTCGGGCGCGCTCGGGTTAACCGAGCAAGGCGGGAAGATCCGAGTCGCTCGGACCCGTGAAATAAAACATGAAGTTCGTGCGGGTTCGGATTCAGAGAAACCGAACCCGCTCATCTCTAATATATATATATATTAATTTCATCTCCTTATCATCCAGTCTATATTAGCAGCAGACACAGTACGGTAGTCCACGGCTGTAGCTACCTCTGTGTCGGCAGTCGCTCGTCCATCCATAATTGTATACCACCTACCCGTGGTTTTTTTTTTTTTCTTTCTTCTTTATACATACTACTATAGTAGCTTACTGTAGCAGTCTGCGGTGCTGCTGAGCTGACAGTGTCCAGCAGGTCCATCATCAGTCATTACATAATAAATATATATACCTGTCCGGCTGCAGTACTAGTGATATTATATATATATATTAATTTCATCTCCTTATCATCCAGTCTATATTAGCAGCAGACACAGTACGGTAGTCCACGGCTGTAGCTACCTCTGTGTCGGCAGTCGCTCGTCTATCCATAAGTATACTAGTATCCATCCATCTCCATTGTTTACCTGAGGTGCCTTTTAGTTGTGCCTATTAAAATATGGAGAACAAAAATGTTGAGGTTCCAAAATTAGGGAAAGATCAAGATCCACTTCCACCTCCTGCTGAAGCTGCTGCCACTAGTCATGGCCGAGACGATGAAATGCCAGCAACGTCGTCTGCCAAGGCCGATGCCCAATGTCATAGTACAGAGCATGTAAAATCCAAAACACCAAATATCAGTAAAAAAAGGACTCCAAAATCTAAAATAAAATTGTCGGAGGAGAAGCGTAAACTTGCCAATATGCCATTTACCACACGGAGTGGCAAGGAACGACTGAGGCCCTGGCCTATGTTCATGGCTAGTGGTTCAGCTTCACATGAGGATGGAAGCACTCTGCCTCTCGCTAGAAAACTGAAAAGACTCAAGCTGGCAAAAGCACCGCAAAGAACTGTGCGTTCTTCGAAATCCCAAATCCACAAGGAGAGTCCAATTGTGTCGGTTGCGATGCCTGACCTTCCCAACACTGGACGTGAAGAGCATGCGCCTTCCACCATTTGCACGCCCCCTGCAAGTGCTGGAAGGAGCACCCGCAGTCCAGTTCCTGATAGTCAGATTGAAGATGTCAGTGTTGAAGTACACCAGGATGAGGAGGATATGGGTGTTGCTGGCGCTGGGGAGGAAATTGACAAGGAGGATTCTGATGGTGAGGTGGTTTGTTTAAGTCAGGCACCCGGGGAGACACCTGTTGTCCGTGGGAGGAATAGGGCCGTTGACATGCCTGGTGAAAATACCAAAAAAATCAGCTCTTCGGTGTGGAAGTATTTCACCAGAAATGCGGACAACATTTGTCAAGCCGTGTGTTGCCTTTGTCAAGCTGTAATAAGTAGGGGTAAGGACGTTAACCACCTCGGAACATCCTCCCTTATACGTCACCTGCAGCGCATTCATAATAAGTCAGTGACAAGTTCAAAAACTTTGGGCGACAGCGGAAGCAGTCCACTGACCAGTAAATCCCTTCCTCTTGTAACCAAGCTCACGCAAACCTACTGGGTAGATGTATGGACTCCCGCCGCAAGAACAGCAGCGGCGGCACCAGTAGCAGCATCTCGCAAACGCCAACTCTTTCCTAGGCAGGCTACGCTTTGTATCACCGCTTTCCAGAATACGCACACAGCTGAAAACCTCTTACGGCAACTGAGGAAGATCATCGCGGAATGGCTTACCCCAATTGGACTCTCCTGTGGATTTGTGGCATCGGACAACGCCAGCAATATTGTGTGTGCATTAAATATGGGCAAATTCCAGCACGTCCCATGTTTTGCACATACCTTGAATTTGGTGGTGCAGAATTTTTAAAAAAACGACAGGGGCGTGCAAGAGATGCTGTCGGTGGCCAGAAGAATTGCGGGACACTTTCGGCGTACAGGCACCACGTACAGAAGACTGGAGCACCACCAAAAACGCCTGAACCTGCCCTGCCATCATCTGAAGCAAGAAGTGGTAACGAGGTGGAATTCAACCCTCTATATGCTTCAGAGGTTGGAGGAGCAGCAAAAGGCCATTCAAGCCTATACAATTGAGCACGATATAGGAGGTGGAATGTACCTGTCTCAAGCGCAGTGGAGAATGATTTCAACGTTGTGCAAGGTTCTGCAACCTTTTGAACTTGCCACACGTAAAGTCAGTTCAGACACTGCCAGCCTGAGTCAGGTCATTCCCCTCATCAGGCTTTTGCAGAAGAAGCTGGAGGCATTGAAGGAGGAGCTAAAAGGGAGCGATTCCGCTAGGCATGTGGGACTTGTGGATGGAGCCCTTAATTCGCTTAACAAGGATTCACGGGTGGTCAATCTGTTGAAATCAGAGCACTACATTTTGGCCACCGTGCTCGATCCTAGATTTAAAACCTACCTTGGATCTCTCTTTCCGGCAGACACAAGTCTGCTGGGGTTCAAAGACCTGCTGGTGACAAAATTGTCAAGTCAAGCGGAACGCGACCTGTCAACATCTCCTCCTTCACATTCTCCCGCAACTGGGGGTGCGAGGAAAAGGCTCAGAATTCCGAGCCCACCCACTGGCGGTGATGCAGGGCAGTCTGGAGCGACTGCTGATGCTGACATCTGGTCCGGACTGAAGGACCTGACAACGATTACGGACATGTCGTCTACTGTCACTGCATATGATTCTCTCACCATTGAAAGAATGGTGGAGGATTATATGAGTGACCGCATCCAAGTAGGCACGTCAGACAGTCCGTACTTATACTGGCAGGAAAAAGAGGCAATTTGGAGGCCCTTGCACAAACTGGCTTTATTCTACCTAAGTTGCCCTCCCACAAGTGTGTACTCCGAAAGAGTGTTTAGTGCCGCCGCTCACCTTGTCAGCAATCTGCGTACGAGGTTACTTCCAGAAAATGTGGAGAAGATGATGTTCATTAAAATGAATTATAATCAATTCCTCCGTGGAGACATTGACCAGCAGCAATTGCCTCCACAAAGTACACAGGGAGCTGAGATGGTGGATTCCAGTGGGGACGAATTGATAATCTGTGAGGAGCGGATGTACACGGTGATATATCGGAGGATGATGATGAGGTGGACATCTTGCCTCTGTAGAGCCAGTTTGTGCAAGGAGAGATTAATTGCTTCTTTTTCGGTGGGGGTCCAAACCAACCCGTCATTTCAGTCACAGTCGTGTGGCAGACCCTGTCACTGAAATGATGGGTTGGTTAAAGTGTGCATGTCCTGTTTATACAACATAAGGGTGGGTGGGAGGGTCCAAGGACAATTCCATCTTGCACCTCTTTTTTCTTTAATTTTTATTTGCGTCATGTGCTGTTTGGGGAGTGTTTTTTGGAAGGGCCATCCTGCGTGACACTGCAGTGCCACTCCTAGATGGGCCAGGTGTTTGTGTCGGCCACTAGGGTCGCTTATCTTACTCACACAGCTACCTCATTGCGCCTCTTTTTTTCTTCTTTGCGTCATGTGCTGTTTGGGGAGTGTTTTTTGGAAGGGCCATCCTGCGTGACACTGCAGTGCCACTCCTAGATGGGCCAGGTGTTTGTGTCGGCCACTAGGGTCGCTTAGCTTACTCACACAGCTACCTCATTGCGCCTCTTTTTTTCTTCTTTGCGTCATGTGCTGTTTGGGGAGTGTTTTTTGGAAGGGCCATCCTGCGTGACACTGCAGTGCCACTCCTAGATGGGCCAGGTGTTTGTGTCGGCCACTAGGGTCGCTTAGCTTAGTCATCCAGCGACCTTGGTGCAAATTTTAGGACTAAAAATAATATTGTGAGGTATTCAGAATAGACTGAAAATGAGTGGAAATTATGGTTTTTGAGGTTAATAATACTTTGGGATCAAAATGACCCCCAAATTCTATGATTTAAGCTGTTTTTTAGGGTTTTTTGAAAAAAACACCCGAATCCAAAACACACCCGAATCCGACAAAAAAAATTCGGTGAGGTTTTGCCCAAACGCGGTCGAACCCAAAACACGGCCGCGGAACCGAACCCAAAACCAAAACCCGAAAAATTTCAAGTGCACATCCCTAGTATTTTCTACAGTGCATTGCTGTTATTAATCTGGTATATTGTCATAAAGGTTAGCCAAGCCTCTGTGGTCGTTGGCCACACCTCCACTATTACCTGGCCGCACCCTTAAGCATGGGCCCCTACCACTGTATTTCCCCGGTGGGCCCTTTATGCCCCAGTCCGACACTGCAGCCAGCATCAGGTGAGGAGGGCTCCTTTACTTGCTTAGTGGATATGGGCTGCTGATAAACTAAAATTATTACAAAGTAATGTATGCCATTTTTGTATTCATATACTGTACTCTGCGTATTTGCAGATTCCTTTATGCCCATTCAGTATCAGGGGTGTCAGAACGTTTTTAGGTTGGGGGGGCAAGATATAATCTAATTTCAGCTCCCCTAGATTGCTGAATCGCTAAAGGTCAGATAGGTAAGTTTAAACCAGACGCCCGGAGGAGAATTAGACAATGGTGTGACCCCCACTCACACAAACTCATATGTGCACACAATACGCACACAGCCCCATATACATACATACACACACTGCCCCATATTATAAACATACAGCCCCAAATAAATATATATATATATATATATATATATATATATATATATATAATAAAGTCACATGCCAATCCCTCGGAATGAGGTTTAAGACAGAACCAGCACTCTGCGTAATATTCAAAACAAATTTTTACTCCATGTTGAACTTCATTCTTAGAACAATTACATCGACATCAGCATGTATCGACAACAGCATATACTCATCGCATCGTAGTAATATTTCATCACTGGCAAACTCTGGGAGTTTGCCAGTGATTAAATATTACTACGATGCGATGAGTATATGCTGTTGTCGATACATGCTGATGTCGATGTAATTGTTCTAAGAATGAAGTTCAACATGGAGTAAAAATTTGTTTTGAATATTACGCAGAGTGCTGGTTCTGTCTTAAACCTCATTCCGAGGGATTGGCATGTGACTTTATTATCTTCCATTCAACCGGCCACCAGCACTTTTTCTAATGGTGAGTGTCAGTGCGGCTTCCCGGGACTTTGTTCTGTGATTTGGCTATATATATATATATGCTGGAAGAAACGATGTACAGGTGCGCTGGTGTTTTTTCAGTTTGATCGTTTACAGTTCACAGGTGATCATCCCTTGGACTGTTAGCACTGGTGCAACGAACACCGCAGCAATTCCCCAGGGGCTCAGAATCCCTTTGAGCAGAAATGTCTGGAAAAAGAATTTTAAGAGAATGCGCCCATAGTGCAGATCATTTTTATTTTATGAATGTATCATTAAAAACACACATCACAGGTTAAGATATTCTCGTACCAAATGTGACCCACTCTTTGGGCCAGTTTATAATAGAGATGAGCGGGTTCGGTTTCTTTGAATCCGAACCCGCACGAACTTCACTTATTTTTTCACGGGTCCGAGCGACTCGGATCTTCCCGCCTTGCTCGGTTAACCCGAGCGCGCCCGAACGTCATCATGACGCTGTCGGATTCTCGCGAGACTCGGATTCTATATAAGGAGCCGCGCGTCGCCGCCATTTTCACACGTGCATTGAGATTGATAGGGAGAGGACGTGGCTGGCGTCCTCTCCATTTAGATTAGATTTAGAAGAGAGAGAGAGAGAGAGATTGCTGTGATACTGTAGATTAGAAGAGAGTGCAGACAGAGTTTAGTGACTGACGACCACAGTGACCAGTGACCACCAGAGACAGTGCAGTTGTTTGTTTTATTTAATATATCCGTTCTCTGCCTGAAAAAAACGATACACAGTCACACAGTGACTCAGTCTGTGTGCACTGCTCAGCCCAGTGTGCTGCACATCAATGTATTGTATATAAAGCTTATAATTGTGGGGGAGACTGGGGAGCACTGCAGGTTGTTATAGCAGGAGCCAGGAGTACATGATAAATAATATTATATTAAAATTAAACAGTGCACACTTTTGCTGCAGGAGTGCCACTGCCAGTGTGACTAGTGGTGACCAGTGCCTGACCACCAGTATATTAGTAGTATTGTATACTATCTCTTTATCAACCAGTCTATATTAGCAGCAGACACAGTACAGTGCGGTAGTTCACGGCTGTGGCTACCTCTGTGTCGGCACTCGGCAGGCAGTCCGTCCATCCATAATTGTATTATAATATATACCACCTAACCGTGGTTTTTTTTTCATTCTTTATACCGTCGTCATACTAGTTGTTACGAGTATACTACTATCTCTTTATCAACCAGTGTACAGTGCGGTAGTTCACGGCTGTGGCTACCTCTGTGTCGGCACTCGGCAGGCAGTCCGTCCAACCATAATTGTATTATATACCACCTAACCGTGGTTTTTTTTTCATTCTTTATACCGTCGTCATACTAGTTGTTACGAGTATACTACTATCTCTTTATCAACCAGTGTACAGTGCGGTAGTTCACGGCTGTGGCTACCTCTGTGTCGGCACTCGGCAGGCAGTCCGTCCAACCATAATTGTATTATATACCACCTAACCGTGGTTTTTTTTTCATTCTTTATACCGTCGTCATACTAGTTGTTACGAGTATACTACTATCTCTTTATCAACCAGTGTACAGTGCGGTAGTTCACGGCTGTGGCTACCTCTGTGTCGGCACTCGGCAGGCAGTCCGTCCAACCATAATTGTATTATATACCACCTAACCGTGGTTTTTTTTTCATTCTTTATACCGTCGTCATACTAGTTGTTACGAGTATACTACTATCTCTTTATCAACCAGTGTACAGTGCGGTAGTTCACGGCTGTGGCTACCTCTGTGTCGGCACTCGGCAGGCAGTCCCGTCCATCCATAATTGTATTATAATATATACCACCTAACCGTGGTTTTTTTTTCATTCTTTATACCGTCGTCATACTAGTTGTTACGAGTATACTACTATCTCTTTATCAACCAGTGTACAGTGCGGTAGTTCACGGCTGTGGCTACCTCTGTGTCGGCACTCGGCAGGCAGTCCGTCCAACCATAATTGTATTATAATATATACCACCTAACCGTGGTTTTTTTTTCATTCTTTATACCGTCGTCATACTAGTTGTTACGAGTATACTACTATCTCTTTATCAACCAGTGTACAGTGCGGTAGTTCACGGCTGTGGCTACCTCTGTGTCGGCACTCGGCAGGCAGTCCGTCCAACCATAATTGTATTATATACCACCTAACCGTGGTTTTTTTTTCATTCTTTATACCGTCGTCATACTAGTTGTTACGAGTATACTACTATCTCTTTATCAACCAGTGTACAGTGCGGTAGTTCACGGCTGTGGCTACCTCTGTGTCGGCACTCGGCAGGCAGTCCGTCCAACCATAATTGTATTATATACCACCTAACCGTGGTTTTTTTTTCATTCTTTATACCGTCGTCATACTAGTTGTTACGAGTATACTACTATCTCTTTATCAACCAGTGTACAGTGCGGTAGTTCACGGCTGTGGCTACCTCTGTGTCGGCACTCGGCAGGCAGTCCGTCCATCCATAATTGTATTATAATATATACCACCTAACCGTGGTTTTTTTTTCATTCTTTATACCGTCGTCATACTAGTTGTTACGAGTATACTACTATCTCTTTATCAACCAGTGTACAGTGCGGTAGTTCACGGCTGTGGCTACCTCTGTGTCGGCACTCGGCAGGCAGTCCGTCCAACCATAATTGTATTATATACCACCTAACCGTGGTTTTTTTTTCATTCTTTATACCGTCGTCATACTAGTTGTTACGAGTATACTACTATCTCTTTATCAACCAGTGTACAGTGCGGTAGTTCACGGCTGTGGCTACCTCTGTGTCGGCACTCGGCAGGCAGTCCGTCCAACCATAATTGTATTATAATATATACCACCTAACCGTGGTTTTTTTTTCATTCTTTATACCGTCGTCATACTAGTTGTTACGAGTATACTACTATCTCTTTATCAACCAGTGTACAGTGCGGTAGTTCACGGCTGTGGCTACCTCTGTGTCGGCACTCGGCAGGCAGTCCGTCCAACCATAATTGTATTATAATATATACCACCTAACCGTGGTTTTTTTTCATTCTTTATACCGTCGTCATACTAGTTGTTACGAGTATACTACTATCTCTTTATCAACCAGTGTACAGTGCGGTAGTTCACGGCTGTGGCTACCTCTGTGTCGGCACTCGGCAGGCAGTCCGTCCATCCATAATTGTATTATATACCACCTAACCGTGGTTTTTTTATACCACCTAACCGTGGCAGTCCGTCCATAATTGTATACTAGTATCCAATCCATCCATCTCCATTGTTTACCTGAGGTGCCTTTTAGTTCTGCCTATAAAATATGGAGAACAAAAAAGTTGAGGTTCCAAAATTAGGGAAAGATCAAGATCCACTTCCACCTCGTGCTGAAGCTGCTGCCACTAGTCATGGCCGAGACGATGAAATGCCAGCAACGTCGTCTGCCAAGGCCGATGCCCAATGTCATAGTACAGAGCATGTCAAATCCAAAACACCAAATATCAGAAAAAAAAGGACTCCAAAACCTAAAATAAAATTGTCGGAGGAGAAGCGTAAACTTGCCAATATGCCATTTACCACACGGAGTGGCAAGGAACGGCTGAGGCCCTGGCCTATGTTCATGGCTAGTGGTTCAGCTTCACATGAGGATGGAAGCACTCAGCCTCTCGCTAGAAAACTGAAAAGACTCAAGCTGGCAAAAGCACCGCAAAGAACTGTGCGTTCTTTGAAATCCCAAATCCACAAGGAGAGTCCAATTGTGTCGGTTGCGATGCCTGACCTTCCCAACACTGGACGTGAAGAGCATGCGCCTTCCACCATTTGCACGCCCCCTGCAAGTGCTGGAAGGAGCACCCGCAGTCCAGTTCCTGATAGTCAGATTGAAGATGTCAGTGTTGAAGTACACCAGGATGAGGAGGATATGGGTGTTGCTGGCGCTGGGGAGGAAATTGACCAGGAGGATTCTGATGGTGAGGTGGTTTGTTTAAGTCAGGCACCCGGGGAGACACCTGTTGTCCGTGGGAGGAATATGGCCGTTGACATGCCAGGTGAAAATACCAAAAAAATCAGCTCTTCGGTGTGGAGGTATTTCACCAGAAATGCGGACAACAGGTGTCAAGCCGTGTGTTCCCTTTGTCAAGCTGTAATAAGTAGGGGTAAGGACGTTAACCACCTCGGAACATCCTCCCTTATACGTCACCTGCAGCGCATTCATAATAAGTCAGTGACAAGTTCAAAAACTTTGGGTGACAGCGGAAGCAGTCCACTGACCAGTAAATCCCTTCCTCTTGTAACCAAGCTCACGCAAACCACCCCACCAACTCCCTCAGTGTCAATTTCCTCCTTCCCCAGGAATGCCAATAGTCCTGCAGGCCATGTCACTGGCAAGTCTGACGAGTCCTCTCCTGCCTGGGATTCCTCCGATGCATCCTTGCGTGTAACGCCTACTGCTGCTGGCGCTGCTGTTGTTGCCGCTGGGAGTCGATGGTCATCCCAGAGGGGAAGTCGTAAGCCCACTTGTACTACTTCCAGTAAGCAATTGACTGTTCAACAGTCCTTTGCGAGGAAGATGAAATATCACAGCAGTCATCCTACTGCAAAGCGGATAACTGAGTCCTTGACAACTATGTTGGTGTTAGACGTATGTCCGGTATCCGCCGTTAGTTCACAGGGAACTAGACAATTTATTGAGGCAGTGTGCCCCCGTTACCAAATACCATCTAGGTTCCACTTCTCTAGGCAGGCGATACCGAGAATGTACACGGACGTCAGAAAAAGACTCACCAGTCTCCTAAAAAATGCAGTTGTACCCAATGTCCACTTAACCACGGACATGTGGACAAGTGGAGCAGGGCAGGGTCAGGACTATATGACTGTGACAGCCCACTGGGTAGATGTATGGACTCCCGCCGCAAGAACAGCAGCGGCGGCACCAGTAGCAGCATCTCGCAAACGCCAACTCTTTCCTAGGCAGGCTACGCTTTGTATCACCGCTTTCCAGAATACGCACACAGCTGAAAACCTCTTACGGCAACTGAGGAAGATCATCGCGGAATGGCTTACCCCAATTGGACTCTCCTGTGGATTTGTGGCATCGGACAACGCCAGCAATATTGTGTGTGCAATGCATTAAATATGGGCAAATTCCAGCACGTCCCATGTTTTGCACATACCTTGAATTTGGTGGTGCAGAATTTTTTTAAAAACGACAGGGGCGTGCAAGAGATGCTGTCGGTGGCCAGAAAAATTGCGGGACACTTTCGGCGTACAGGCACCACGTACAGAAGACTGGAGCACCACCAAAAACTACTGAACCTGCCCTGCCATCATCTGAAGCAAGAAGTGGTAACGAGGTGGAATTCAACCCTCTATATGCTTCAGAGGTTGGAGGAGCAGCAAAAGGCCATTCAAGCCTATACAATTGAGCACGATATAGGAGATGGAATGCACCTGTCTCAAGTGCAGTGGAGAATGATTTCAACGTTGTGCAAGGTTCTGATGCCCTTTGAACTTGCCACACGTGAAGTCAGTTCAGACACTGCCAGCCTGAGTCAGGTCATTCCCCTCATCAGGCTTTTGCAGAAGAAGCTGGAGGCATTGAAGAAGGAGCTAAAAGGGAGCGATTCCGCTAGGCATGTGGGACTTGTGGATGCAGCCCTTAATTCGCTTAACAAGGATTCACGGGTGGTCAATCTGTTGAAATCAGAGCACTACATTTTGGCCACCGTGCTCGATCCTAGATTTAAAGCCTACCTTGGATCTCTCTTTCCGGCAGACACAGGTCTGCTGGGGTTGAAAGACCTGCTGGTGACAAAATTGTCAAGTC